>NC_054385.1:77050252-77350252 GCF_017654675.1 Xenopus laevis
GTACTGGATAAGCTGCGCTCAGTCACACCAGGTTTGTAATAAAAATATAAAAATATATAAATTAAAATGTAAACATAGAACTTTGCTGTATGCAATTATGTTTATCTGGAAGACAGTGTCAAAGTAAATAGCATGTGTTTGGACTATGATTAAGAAAATAAAAAAAGAGACAGAAAATAATCGTGAGTGCTGAGCCAACGCTCCATGTGTCCATGGCCTAATGCATTGCTTCTCAGGATTACATCCATTTTGTAAAAAGACCATATAAATGTCTAATTTCAACCTACTAATTGTAGTGTATTTGCCACACTAGTCTGACTGGATTTATTAGGCATTCTATTAACAATAGACAGAATATTGTGTGTTGATATAGTAGTTTACAGGCTGTAGTTTACCTTATACATACTAACATTTGGTAGTGCAGTTAGGCCACATATTGCACATTGATTCTAATTGGTGTCTGCATATGGTTATGACTTTACCCTTTATCTTTATGTTCGAGCAGAGTCCAACAGCAAGTCTTCAGATGCTATTATATTTGAAAGCAGCATGCCATCACTTAAAAGTCTGTCCAACAGTAGTGAGGATTTGGTGAAAGATGGTCCAGCACTCACAGTCTTCAGCACAAGACATGAAAGATATGACTCCACCGGCTCCCACGGGGAAGCGGCATTAGGTAGCAGGTAATTAAGCAATCTAGTCATAAACTATTCCAGCTTTAATCCTGTCAATTTTGCTTTATGTGATGTTTATAAAACAAGCATAGAGAAAACATTTTTTAAGATGACATTACATTTACTTACTCTGAGAAAACAAAAGCCTTTGCTTTTTTGTGTAGCATTTTCTGCTTTTTTTCTGACAGTGGCTCAGTGGCACGCCTGACTTCTGCCGTAAAACCACTACGGGAAGGATCACCTTCTGAAGCAGTCATTGACATTAAACTTGACCTTGATGATCCTTTTAATGAAGACCTCAGTTTAGCTGCTGAAACTACAATTCTATCAAGAAAGAGAGCTGCACTGTCTGCTAGTTATAGGACTTTGCGGCCTACTGCAGAAGTGTATAGACCTCCTGGAAGTGGGCAACATGCATACCATACAAATGAAAACAACTCTGGCTTGCACAGATTTCCACAGAGCGGCTTTGTTTCTGGAAAATCATTTAATTTGCAAAGCAGCAGGACTGTTGGGTCTTCAAGAATACAGGACTCAAAGGATGTGAGTGACTTATCTGAGACTTACCAGACTGCTTTTCGATTGGCATCTGAAAAATCATTAAGAGAGGTGAATACTTATCACTGTGTATCAGTAATATATGTAAAAACCGTACTACATTTGTTGGTATATCAGGAAGGTGACACGACTTTTAAAATAATAAAGGACAGTATTTGCATAAGAACAAAGAATTGGTGGTGTTCTACCTATTGCTTATAACCCTTTTAATTTGCCTTGATGCTGCTAAGTTTAGCATCTTGTTTGGCTGGGGAACATAAATATATTAAAGTCTATATATTTTGATTTTAGCTGTTTTTTTTTATTTTTTTCATTTTTTTCTTCTCCTGGTCTTTATCATTAGGAAGAAACTTCACGAAAAAGGAGACTGCCTGTGGCTAGCTCAGTAGTGAAAGTAAAAAAACTTGTCACTGATGGAGAAGAGGAGGATGAGGATGAGGGGGAAGAGGATGAAGAAGGGGCAGACTGTATATCTCGAACAGCTGGTATTTCTAGCAGTGTGTCTGTCCCAGCCAGGCCTGAACGAAGGTGAAAACACTACCTTTGTACTGCATTAAGGTGGCCATACACAGACCGATTTTCGTGAGCAATTACCAATTTTAGCGCAATCCGATAAAATCGTCTACTTACTATTACATTGATGGGGTGCATTCCAATAAAGTCCCAACAGTTGATTGGACAGTTTAAAATTTTTTTATTGTGAAACACTGAAATTGGTCAGTGGATGGGACAATCGGATAAATGATCATTCACTGCACATTCCTTTTGCGTAAATAAACAAAGGAACAGATAGCCATCGGTCACTATATGTTAAATCTTGTAGCCTATATGAAAAAGATACGACGGAAGTCTCTTCACATAACGCTTACCATGGATGGATGAATCATTCAGTCAAAAGATCATTTGAGTGGCAACAAAAACTGCGCGTGTGGCCAGCTTTACATAGTAAACCAGGGTTTTATTGTGTACTATTCCTCTGGCACTAAGTGAACAGATTGCTTTTAGTACTGATAAATTATGTTGTGCTACAGAAGGTGTTTTGATTGCATATCACTGGCTTTATAAAAATGAGTGGGAAACACTTGTTACATTTATAAGTTCAGGGCAGGAAACTTGCCTGCTGTGGTCTTGCCTTATTGTTGATGAATGGTTTTACTATCACACTGGTGTTTACCTCTAATCCAGCAGTTGCTGTTTTAATGCAGTGAAAACAAAAACTGTTGATTATTTCATAAGTTGAATACAGGTATGGGACCTGTTATCCAAAATGCTTGGGACCTGTGGTTTTCCAGATAACGGATCTTTCTGTAATTTGGATCTACTATAAAATAATTTATTAAAAAACCCAATAGGCTGATTTTGCTTCCAATAAGGAATAATTATATCTTCGTTTGGATCAAGTACAAGGTACTATTTTATTACAGAGAAAAAAAAATTTGGATAAGATGCCTGTGGAAGATGGCTATCCAGTAATTCAGAGCTTTCTGGATAATGGATCCCATACCTGTATCTGATTTGTTCCAGTGATTAAACATTTTTTTTCTGTGCAAAGTTTATAATATTCTAAATGGCCCCTGATAATGTGAATGTATTTACTCAAGTAAATTTTCTGCACACTGTTAAAATATATATGGTATATTTTATAGCTTACTTATCTAACTTACAGTGCTATGCAATATGTTGGCGCTATATAAATACATGTTAATAATAATAATTTTTTTTTTCTAGACCATCACTTCCTCCCTCCAAGCAAGCTAACAAGAATTTAATTCTTAAAGCTATATCTGAAGCCCAAGACTCTGTTACCAAAACAACAAATTACTCTACAGGTAGTTCGCATTTACCTTGAAACTGCTAGTTTTATTATTATTTTCTTGCTTTCTTTGGCTTACTAATTAAAACGGTTCACTAATAGTAATTTAAGCCCTTTGAATCATTAAAACTTTTGCCTGCCATTGTAAAAAATATTTTTAATAAGCAGTATTACTTACTAATTCAGAAAAATCACAGTATGGTTTTGTCTAAGTATTGGTAAAAACTGCCCAGAAAATAGTGGTGTTATCATATGTTGGTAGTTTAAAAGGAATTGTTCAGAATAAAATTGAAAACTGGGTAAATAGATAGGCTGTGAAAAATAAAACATGTTTCCAATATTGTTAGCCAAAAATGTAATCTATAAAGGCTGGAGTAACAAAACAGAACACTACTTCCTGCTTTGCAGCTCTTTTGGCTTCCACAGATTGGTTACCAGGCAGCAACCAATCAGTGACTTGAAGGGGGGGGGCATTGGTCATAACTGTTACTTTTGAATCTGAGCTGAATGCTTAGGATCAATTGCAAACTCACTGAACAGTTCTGTCCCTTGTCGCCCCCCTTCAAGTCGCTGACTAACTCAGCGTTAGAGAGCGGAGAAGCAGGAAGTTGGATTCTGGCTATTATGTTAGACATCCAGTCACTCCAGCCTTTATACATTACATTTTTGGCTAACTATATTAGAAACATTTTTTATTTTGCACAGCCAATCTATTTAGCCAGTTATTTTTACACTGAACTGTTCCTTTAACTCAGATTTCGTTCTGTGAAGTCAGACTCGAGCATTGAGACGGCAACTTGGGTAAATTTTGTTTAAAGGGGATGTTCGCCTTCCAAACACTTTTTTCAGTTAAGTTGTTTTCAGATTATTCACCAGAAACTTTCAATTGCTTTTTATGTTTTACGTTTTTTTCAAAATGTTTAATGTTCTGGCAGCTCAGTAATTAAGGTGCAGACTCTAAACTTTTACAATTTTGCAACATTTAGTTGATAAATTTATTAGCAGCACTCTGGAGTATTGGCAACTATTGTATCAATTATAACACTTGTCTTAATGAAACTCAGGGATTCTGCTCTGCAGGGTCAAGGAAATGTATCAGTTTACAGTGTCTGCTACCCCCTTCCTTCCAGAGCTGATTTAGAAAGACAAAATAAAGTGAAAAATGAAACTTTACTTTTCAATATTAGAAAAACATAGAAAAATAAAATAGAAAGTAATTAGAAAAAGTCTTTATTTCTGGTGAACTATCTGAAACCAACTGAACTGAAGAAGTGTTGAAAGGTGAACAACCACTTTAACATACTTTAATGCAGCAGGAACAAAAAATTATATTTGATGGATCAGATATCCTTTAACAGAGAGCATACCAAGCATCTTCTGATCTGAAGTTTACATTGTTTATATTTTCTCTCAAGCTGCACCCCAAAAACAAACTGTACCAGTGATTCCAAGATCGCGTCTGCTTCCAGAGGAGGAGCTAATGTTGTTGCAGAATAGATCATCTCTACTTAACTACCCTCCCGAGTTTGCAGATGTACAAGAGGGCCAACAAGAGGCAATGCCAGGTGATAAGATGTTGCAAATACCATTATCAATTAATTTACCTTTCTTATACAAGTATGGGATATGAAGCTTCTTAACTCTAGATATTTGAAAAATAAAGAATCTAGCTAACTTTTCAGTCCAGCAAATCATTGCTCTTATTCCAAGGGCAGTAGCACAGAATGTATCTTATTGTGTTTTAGGGCACAAACTACACCTATTTACCAAATGTACTATTATTGCCATTCATTCTGTAATGGCAGGTCATCTCCAGTGGTTTGGGGTAAAAAATGACATGTCACTTCTCTTTTTCATGGATATGTTTTGGCCTTTCTGAAAGTAAAACCTACAGAGGTCATCTGCTGTAGGCATCTTTATTATTTGGTTAATTCGGATCTTCATACCTTAAGTCTACTAAAAATCATGTAAACCTGAAATAAGCCCAGTAGAATTGTTTAACCTCCAATAAGGATTACTTATATTGGGATCAAGTACAAGGTACTGTTTTATTATTACAGAGATAAAGGAAATAATGGATGGCCTTCCCATAATTCGGAGCTTCCTAGATAACAGGTTTCCAATTAACAGTTCCCATACTTGGCCTAATGCTTCCTTTATTATATTTGAAAGTTGATCATGGAAGCATTTTCTGGTGCGATTTGTGTGCATTTGCATAACTGAGCGCACAGGTTGAAGAGAGTATTAATCTAGAAAGTGCTTTATGGAGAGTGTTCAGCATTATTGTGCTTAGCAATTACGAAGGAACAAAGTTAGCTTTAGGTCATCACTTATAGCAACCAGTCAGCAGGTAGCATTTACTGGTATTTGTGAACAAATATTGTGGCAAATATTTATTTCCCCTACCCTGCTCAATTTTTTCCTGACTATTTTACTTTTTCTTAGGAGGACACTGAACATAGGTTATATAAGCTCTTAATACATGACAGACACCTGGCAGACAAATAAAATGAATAAGTTCAGGACAAGTTCAAGAATGTGACTAGGCCCACATTCAACAGCAGTTAGCTCAGTCCAAAATTGTAAAAGGGGATCTCTCGCGAAAATGAAAATGTAATATAAGCTTCATCTTGCTGAAATTCGAAACTTTCTAGAAATAATCAATGAACAATTCAGAAACATTTATGAATTAATCAAGTTACCCTTCACTCCCCCCCCCCCCTTTGATTAACTTGTCTCTTCATTCTGTCTTCATGCAGTAGTTAATCAGTTTTTGATTGACAGTTAGGTCTAATACATCCTTTGGGTGGGTGGGCCCATTAACCTAGGTGCTCACTTTTTAAAAAAAAACGGCTCTGCTGAAAAGCCTGTTTCTCTGCTTGCAGGGTGTTTGCCTGTTATTTTGTTACTGGTACCTTTTGTTTGTGTTGGTTATTTGAGTTATTCTGCTAAGAAAGGGAGCCCCCCTAAAAGATGTATTTGACCTACCTGTCCATCAAAATCTGACCCAGATCTCGGCATTGAAGAGAGCACCAAGAGTGACAGGTTGTGGAGAGTGAGATACTGAAGACTAACTTGATTATTTCTTAAACGGTACACAATTTTTAAATGATTGTATTTAGAAAGTATTTCAGTGAGATGAAGCTTATATTAAATTTTAAATGTTCGCAATAGATCCCCTTTAAAGGAGAACTAAACACCTCAGTAACAAAAGCCCCCCTTAACTACCTGCTATAGCAATTCCGCTAAATTATATGTCCTCAATTTTGGTTATATTAACACTTTCAAAGAAGAATTAAAAAAAATAAAGAAAACTTATAAAGAACTTGTGCTCTCAAAAGGTATGACTAGTAATATACTTAGTTGTGTGAACATTGCCTACCTACATTGATATACCTGTTGCACGAGGTTGGGGTGGGAACATGGGAGGAGCCTGAGTTGGCGAATTCTGTATGCCTCTAGATCTAGCCATATAGTCCTAGGGGCAACTTTTTGACTAATGGAGAGGGGAGGGGGGCGATGGCAGGCAGTTGAGGTGGTCTTTTGTTACTGAGGGGTTTAGTTCTTCTTTAAGATGTGCTGCAGCAGACATAACAATAAACTTCCATTTGTTTTAATTAATTTTATATATTTTAATTAGCTTTCTATGCTCGATGTAGAAAATGGCAAAATCTCTAAATCATGGTGCCTTAGAAGTGAGCAACATTTTAACTCCGTAAACTTTTATGATTTTATTGTAGAAACCGTGTTTGTTTGGCTGCAGTACAAATATAATATAGTGCATGCCTCATTTAAGTACCTCTCAACCTGCAATATTCAGGCAAGAATCACCGGTACTAAAAAACAGGGAAACCTTATAAACAAAAAACCCAAAAAACAAAAGTATAAATGAAACAGAACCGTACTAGAGAACATATATGCCTTCATTATAGTTTTGTTTTATGAAAAGAAATGCGAGACTAAAAATATGTATTTTCTCTACATATTTATCAGAAACTCTGCACAAGATGGATCTACTCTCCAGGCTGCAGCCAAATCTAGAGGAAGAAATAGAACTGCAAAATCCAGGTTTATATATTGAGTTAAATAATCATATTGAGTACATTTTCATCTTGAAGAGCCAACTAATACAACTTTTATAACTATTTTATTTGGTGTAATACAAACCTTGGTAAGAAAATGAAAATATTTGGTTAGGTGGGCTAAATTGTGTTAAACGTCCTAGTGGAATATATAATTCTATATGCAAACCAAATTATAACTTTACTCTATTTAACTGAGCAAACAAAGCATCTAAATATAAACTGACAGAACGGAGGAGTAGGAGCTCATCCATTCCCCATTATGTCTTGTTGCATGGGAACGAGTGGGAATGGAATATTCCTTCACCCACGTTATGACTTCAGAATCCACAGGAAGGAAACAATGTATAAATAGTCAAGCTGATTTGCTTTCATTTGGACTACAGAAGGATTTGGGTTGCCTCTAATTTAATCTGAAAATTCAACACATTTATCTTATCATGTACTTTAAAGGTCAGTTCCTGCAGGAAATAATGTCATGACATTATTTAAAAATATCTGTAGTTTTTTATTTATTCAGTGCAAATCTTGGCTATATAGAATCTCAAGATCCCCTGAACATAAAAACATAGGTGGCAATTAGTTTAATCAACAGATTAGGTGGGTGAATGAGGCAGAACTGATCGCATATGACTAGAAAATCTGTTTTAAAGATAAAAATGTGTTTTTGTGTCAGAATACTGTAGTTTAGTTTCTTAATTAACAGAACCTGGAAAACTCATTACTGCATGGGACAGCGCCCCTTTGTTTTATTATTACATAGCAGTTTAACAGTTTGGCTGAGTTTTTACTAAAACAAAGCAGTGCTGTCCTAAAAGGCAAGGTATAGATATGTATTTTATATATATATATATATATATATATATATATATATATATATATATATATATATATATATATATATTTACATGGGCCTGGGTGCAGCTTCCAAAATTAGATTCAATATCATACAAATAAGGTCCGCACTCTCAGGACTTGGGAAAAAAAAATTTTATTCACAAAGGAGACTGATGTTTCCACCTCTTCAGAGGCCTTTCTCAAAGTACTGATAGATGTTACAGAAATGCTTTAAATACACAGAAAGACATTTAAACACCACCTCTCCTACAATCAACATTGTTACTAAAGTTAAAAGCAAATACTAAGTAACGTACTGCTGCCCTCTATGGCTATTTACTGCTTTTTTAGCTGCAGCTGTTCATTTAAAAGTTTTAAGTTACAATTAGTATCTAAAAAAGAGATAAGATTATAGGTCTATGTGATAGTAAACCCCCTCAACCTACATTCATAATAGCCCTTACATAATGCAGTGAAACTAGTACAACCCTCAGTTCAGGCCAGGAACCTGCAGATTGCCCCACCCTTTAGGTTAGGAGAAAAACTTTTACTCCTCTCTTACTCCACTCCTCTCTAAAAGAAGCCGCACTGCTCAGGACTTATCAAGTTACTTTGACAAAGGCTGGTGTTGCAGCCGAAACATTAGGTTTTCTAATAAACATATTACTTTGCAATAAGTCCTGAGCAGTGCGGCTTCTTGTGGAGAGGATCGTATGCAGCTTTTGTGAGCCGTGCACCCAGGCAATGTGAGGACCATTTATCGTGAGTGCTCGCACATAAACACTATCAAATACTCCTCAATTTGATCAGGAACTACCCAACATGTATGTTGAAGTGTTGGAAGAAACTGTAGAATAAGTGTGAACAGCAGATAATGCTCTGGTTGGAATTGAACAGTGGTGCAAGACAGCAGTGCTTACAGTTCTATGCTGTATTTAAAACTAGAATTAATACAGGAAAGGCATGGGAAAAAAATAAATAAGAGAGTTTGTGATGTTAAAAGTAAAACACAAAATACCTTTTCAATGTCATACTTAATTTTATGCATAATGGTACAAGGCAAAAACTGTCCAACATATGGAATGGATTGTTAATGGAACAAGTAGTGGTATTAACCATTTAGCTTTAAAATTAGGGATGCACCGAATCCACTATTTTGGATTCGGCCGAACCCCCGAATCCAGTATTTTGGATTCGGCCGAATACTGAACCGAATCCGAACCTTAATTTGCATATGCAAATTAGGGATGGGAAGGGGAAAACATTTTTTACTTCATTGATTTGTGACAAAAAGTCACGCAGTTTTTCTCCCCGCCGAATCCTGCTGAAAAAGGCCGAATCCCAAACCGAATCCTGGATTTGGTGCATCCCTATTTAAAATGTGTTACATTTAGGAGATCGGTCTGGCTAATTCAAACCTATTGACATTTTGGTTTCTATTGAACTCAGAGGAAGCAGAAATTCTGAGACCAGTGGATAGCAGATCCTTTATTTTGAAAAGGCCTAAATTCTCCAAAGAAGCATCTCCGCAAATCCAGAACAATTCTGTCTCTCCTGCTTGCCCACCTCAGCCTCTGTCAGGGCGCATGATTCAGCCAAGGTATGGGGAATCAACAAGCATAGTGGTAACTTTACCTTTGTGGTGTAAATCATTTCTGTGCCATGCACTCATTTCCACTACCACTGTATGCATCTAACCAATTCTTCTCTGTTTTATTAACCTGCCAGTGCATTCTATCTTGTATGCTGAAAATTCTGCTGAAATTACTTCAGCTTCAAGTACAGCTGTAAAGAGAGACTGTAGCTTATCAAAGCCTAAATCAGATGGCTGAAATATTCTGGTAACTGAGACAACTAGCTGCCTATTTCAATTTCAAAATTAAATCAGAAAAAGTATTCTGTTAAAATTGGAATTGCATGCAGGATTCTGCTTGAGATTCATTATTAACTGATGCAGTTTGAAAAGAAAAACAACATATTTCTCCATGACAATATCAAACATATAGATGTGTCATATGTTTTGTGTTTCACTTGTTGCTTTGAAGTTTGTCCACAAAGCTCCATAATTGGTCCTTTATGGTCACATGTCTTTACCCACCCACAATACATGTGGCTTGCTCAGTAATTTTGTCTAAAACAGCATAATTTCATTTTGTTTTTCTGTTTCTGCAGGGAAGCACAAACTTATGAGAAACCTGCAAGCCCCAAGTTTATTGTGACTCTAGATGGGGTGCCCAGCCCACCTGGTTATATCTTGGACCAGGATGCAGAAGAGCCAATGTGTTATACTGAGCAAGGAGAAAATTATGCAGAGCAGCTCAGTGTAGTAACAAGGCCAGGCCAGAACTATCCAGTGCAGCTTGTTACTGATCCTCTGTGCACCAATGATGGTATGTTTGCTAAAACTTCATCTTTAATACTTATCGGTGTTTGAATTAACATTTTGTAAAACAATTTAATTTATTTGAGCTAAAATATTGTAAAATTCAAATTATGCTCTGAAAACTTGTGCATGTGTGTGCGCGATATTTACTAAGCACTAAACATTTGTAAATGTTTAGTTTAGACCCATTAAATCTGTTCAAATTTTTTACCCACATTTTTCGATTTTTTGATAAACGAGCAAGCATTTCAATTTTTTTTAAATTAGAGTTTATTTGAAATAGAAAAAAACCCTAACATTACCCAAACGCATGACAAATAAGCCTATACGTTCATGGGTTACATGAGATAATGTTTTATCAACTGTTTCTTTTAGAAAAGGAGATTTTGTGTACTCACCGTTAAATCTCTCTCTCTCTCTCGCTTGGGGGGCACAGGGACAGTGGAGGTATAACTAGTACCTCTAGGAGGCAGGACAAAACAATAAAGATCAAACTGGCTCCTCCTCCACTGGCTATACCCCCAGCAGGCGGAGCTTCACTCAGTTTGTACCAAAGTCAACAGGAATATGTAAAACCGCTTGAGTTCTAACCAAAAAACTAGAAACTTTAACAAGACAACGTATCATGTCTGACGGAAAGCAAAGGCCTCAATCCAGGGGGGGAAGCTCTGTGTCCCCCAAGCCTCTGAAGAGAGATAGATTTAACGGTGAGTACACAATATAATTTTCTCCAAGTCTGCTTAGGGGACACTGGGGAAGTACCAAAGCTGTCCTCTAGAAGAAAAAAAAAAAAAAAACCAGACTAGGAAAAAAGAGGTCTACAGTATGTGGAAGAAACCACCGCGGCCTGAAGCACCTTTTGCCAAAGAAAGAAAATTTGGAAAAAGAGTGGACAAAGGTCCACGTAGCTGCCTTAAACGGCTGTTCAGCTGATGCCTGGTTTCGGACTGCCCAGGGCATACTCACCCCAAGTTGAGTGAGCGGTAAGTCTGTCTGGCGGAGAGCGGCCCTGTGCAGTATAGGCTCTCTGAATGGCTTGTTTGTTCCAGCGGGAGATGGTTGACTTTTGTAGCTGGAGCACCCTGGTGTGGCCCTGAGAGAAGGACCAGTAGTGATTCTGTCTTGCGAAAGTCATGAACCCTGTTGCAGGTCGAACTTTAGAGCCCGAACGGGGTCCAAGGTGTGCAATGCCGTCTCTTTAGGACAGAAGGTCGGAATAATTATGTCTTGGTTTAAGTGGAATTCAGAAAGACCTTCAGCAGAAAAGACGGAACCGCCCTGCCATTGTGGAAAACCAGATATGGCGACTTCATGCGTGATAGAGCACTGAGTTCTTAAACACACCATGCTGAGGCAATTGCCAGGAGAAAAACCGTCTTCCATGTGAGTCATTGAAGGGACACTGAGCGAAGTGGTTCAAAAGGCGGGTGTTGTAGTGCACGTAGCACTAATAGGTAGGTTCCAGAGAGGGACAGATGCTCGTACGGGGGGGGGGCACATGACCTACCCGCTGCATGAATGTCTAGTTGTCAGGAAAAAGTGGCAGGCGTTTCTGGAAAAGGACAAATAGTGTTGCAACTTGAGGACAGTCCCTCTTGCAGAAATTCCAAATAGTTGGGCACAGATAGAGTTTTGAATCTTGCTTGGTGTTGGGTGCACCAATGGCAGTAGGTAGACCAGGCTCTGTAGTAGGCCTTGGCTGCAACCGGTTTGCGAGCAGTGCACATTGTGTGTGCCACAGCTCTATCGAATCCCTTTTTTGTTAGGATTTTGGTCTCGAGCCATGCCGTCAAGTTGAGGTTTGATGGGTTTGGGTGAAGGATTGGCCCTTGGGTGAGACGGTCTGGAAGTGGAGGCAAGGTCTAGGGTTTTTCCACCGAAAAGTTGTTAACCAAGAGTGCAGAGGCCATCAGGGTGCAAGCAGTATGAGAGTGGTTTGTTCTCGTTGCAGCTTCCTGATGGTCCTAGGTAGAAGTGGCAGAGGTGGAAAAGTGTATGCCAGACGAAAATGGCAGGTGGCTGTTAGAGCGTCCGCACCCAGGGCTAGAAGGGCTGTAATGAGCAAGCAAAACAGGCACCTTTTGGTTGTGCCACGTTGCCATGAGGGCCACCTCCAGAATCCCCCACATCTGTTTTTTTTTTCTTGGGAGATTTCCTCTTTCAGTGACCACTCCACTGGGTCTAGGGACTGCCTGCTTAGGATGTCTGTTTCCCAGTTTAGCAGCCCTGGAATGTAAATGGCTGACAGGAAAGCTTGGTGGGTTTCAGCCCATTGGAAGATGAGCTTTATTTCATTTATCATCCCTTTGCTTCTTGTGTCCCCTTTGTGAGAATTGTTGGCTTGCACTTGACCCGTCAGATCTTCCTGCCAATAAATCAGGCCGAGACGGATTGCCCGGATCTCTAGCAGGTTGATCGGTAGCTCTTTCTCTTCCAATTTCCATTTGCTTTGTGCTGAGCGGCCCTCGAGGACTGCTCTCGAACCGAAGAGGCTTGCATCCATTGTGAGAATACGCCAAGAGGGTTCTCCTAACCTCCTGCCCGTGATCTGCAACCACCAGAGAAGGGATGCCCGCGTCCTGTGAGACAGACAAATCTCATGGAGTAGGGATTTCCATTTCCAGGATGCTAGAATGTTCCACTGGAGTTTTCTGAGGTTGAATTGGGCAAATGGCACTGCTTCTATAGTGGAAACCATGACCCCTAGCACTTTCGTGCACAACTGAGCTATGTGCCGTGGCTTCTGGAGAAGCAACCTTACCAGTGCTTGAAGGTGAAGAACCTTCTCCTGGGGAAGGGAACTTTTCTGGGTCTGAGTGTTGAATTGCGTGCCGAGAAAAATTATGGATTTTCTGGGCATCAGTGAAGACTTGGTCAAGTGTAGGACCCAACCGAGTTCCTGTAGCTTGTCCATGGTCACCCTGAGTGAATGCTTGGCTTCCAGGAAGGAAGGTGCTTTAAATAAGCAGGTTGTATGGAGTGATGGAGACTCCCGCACTGTGGATCACTGCTTTGGCTGCAGCTATGATCTTGGTGACCCCCCGGGGGGCTGATGTCAGGCCAAAGGGAAGGCTTGTAAATTGATAGTGGCAATTTTGGAAGGCAAATCAGTATTTCTGATGGGGAGGGAAAATGGGTACATGTAGATATGCATCTTTTTATATTGAGGAAAATCAGAAACTGCCCTGGAGACATTGCTGTTATGATCGATCTAAAAGACTCCATTTTGAATTTTCGAGGGCAAATGAATTTGTTCAACTCTTTTAGGTACAATATAAGGTGGACTGATCTGTCATTTTTGGGTACCACGAACAGATTTGAGAAGTATCCTTTGAAAAGCTCTCCAGGGAATACTGGAGTGATTACCTCTGCGAGGAGAGTAGGGGGATGCCAATAAGAGCCTTCTACTCATTGTAAAATACTTGAAACATCCCCTAGTGTCAGAATAACTGATTAGTTAACAGCATATATCCTAACCTCCTGAGTACACAACATAAACTAAGATAAGCCCTGCCTGCTGGGGGTATAGGAGGAGCCAGTTTGATCTTTATTATTGTGTCCTGCCTCCTAGTGGTACTATTACATTTACCATGCGTCTGTCCTATACATATTTTATATTGCCATAGCTACCTTTAAACTTCTACAGCATAAAAGTAGGTTTAAGTTTTCCTATGGTACTGAGTACTGGAGAGGAGTTTTAAGATTTGTCTTGAGGTCCCAACCTGGATAAAACTTTGGTGTAAGTTCAGGGAATGTGTGGGATTTTGCCATATAGTTTTAAGGGAAGAAATTTTTAGTAAATGAAGTTGGGCAGCAAAGAGTTTTTCAGGATGAGAAAACAAGCCTATATGCTCTTGCCCCAGATCAATTTCTTTCTGACTTTACAGTTGTGATGGAAAGCACAAGTAAAGATACAAAGGAGAAAATTAGAGAGCGCTGCAAATATTGGCCTGCATGTAAAAATGCTGACAGCTGTGAATATCATCACCCAACAAATCCATGCAAGTAAGTCCTTTGTTATTTATAAAGTAAACTATAAAATCAACTATATTTTAAGCCGTTATTGGTCACACTGGTAAGTTGCTGTAATAGCAATAAGCACACATGTAACATTTCCCTTTGCTTCACACAAGCTTGTTGGTTTTAAGTGTATGTGTTTTAAAGAAATAAAAATATAATGCAGTGTTGCCCTGCAATTGTAAACCTGGTGTGTTTGCTTCAGAAACACTACTATTGTTTTTATAAATGAGCTGCTGTGTAGCAATGGGGGCAGCTATTCAAAGGAGTAAAGGCTCACGTTACACAGCAGATAGGAGATACTGTAAGCTGTGTAGAACAGTGATCCCCAACCAGTAGCTCGCGAGCAACATGTTGCTCTCCAACCACTTGGATGTTGCTCTCAGGGTCCTCAAAGGAGGTGCTTATTTTTGAATTCCGAGCTTGAAAGCAAGTTTTAATTGCATAAAAACGAAGTATAGTGCCAAGTAAAGCCTCTTGTAGGCTGCCAGTCCTCATAGGGGCAACCAAATAGCCAATCACAGCCCTTATTTGGTACCCCAAGGGACTTTTACATGCTTGTGTTGCTCCCCAACTCTTTTTACATTTGAATGTGGCTCACTGGTAAAAAAAAGGTTGGGGACCCCTGGTGTAGAACATAATGTTATCTGTTATCCACTATTTAACCTGTGCCATATAGCCGTTTTTCAATTTCCGCCATTGCTACTCAGCAGCTTGTTTATATGAACTATAGTAGTGTTTCTGAAGCAAACACATCCGTTTTACCAGTGCAGGGCAACACTACATGATATTTTCATTTTTATTTTGCTGTATAATACTTTGTACAGACTCCTTACATTCCCATAAACGCAAAGATGTACTTTTGTGTTCAGAATCTTACCTACAATATGCAGTGTATATTTACCATCTAAAAGAACCTTATTTATTTAAGACAAACGTATGTTGCACAGGATCTGTTTCCATCATTTGCCTGCAGGTATAAGTTTGAAGCATGGTTAATTTGTATCCCCTTTTATTTGCACAGATCGTTTCCCAACTGCCGGTTTGCAGACAAATGTTTTTTCATCCACCCAAACTGTAAATATGATGCAAAGTGTACAAAATCAGACTGTCCATTCACGCACGCCAGCAAACGCTTTCCTGTGCCACCAGTAAAACCAGTAAAACCAGGTGACTTTGGATTTGTAGTCTGCTATTAAATTGTACCTCTATTGCAGATGTCCCCAACCTTTTTCACCCGTGAGCAACATTCAGATGTAAAGAGTTGGGGAGCAACAGAAGCATGAAAAATGTTCCTGGGTGGTGCCAAATAAGGGCTGTAATTGGCTATTGGTAGCCCCTATGTGGACTGGCAGCCTACAGGAGACTCTGTTTGGCAGTACACTTGGTTTTTATACAACCAAAACTTGTCTCCATTCCTGGAACTCAAAAATAAGCACCTGCTTTAAGGCCACTGGAAGCAACATCCATGGGGTTGGGGAGCAACATGTTGCTCACGAGCTACTGGTTGGGGATCACTGCTCTATTGGAATATCTAATCCACTTTTAAATGAATTGGTATGCAGTATCCATCTCTGCAGTCTAGTTGGTATGCAGTATCCATCTAGGCAGTCTGTCCATTTACTGACATAACAAATTGGTTGCTGGGCACACATAAAACCAGGAAGAGATTCTTATTATTTGGTTTTGTAATATGTCCGTAGCATACCTTCCCCAATCCATCCTAAATCACTTCCTAAAGGCAGCCATACAAGGGGCTGGGTGGGTAAGCTCTTCTTCCAATCAACTCATGGGAGGTTTTCCCTGTAGTATTTCATGTAACACATGAAATACCATGTAGTGGGATAACAGTGGGTGCAGTACTAAATTCCATAGTCCCTAGGAAGATTTATTGCAGTCTTTTCCTTTGCTTTTCTCGGGGGATATTTACGGGTTTTCCTAAAATTGAACCTAAAAATAGTCAAATGATGTGCCAGACCTTTTGTCACCTACTAGGACTGACCAGTATTGTGTAGCCATGTATTTGTTTTTTTCTGTCAATTCTGAACCCTTGGGGTGTTTTTTTTTTTTCAGGAGGTATGAAATTGTTGTATAAAGTATTGAGCAGGGAGGCTTGGATATGTTGTGCAAAAATAATCCATTTTCAAAGAGATTATTCTAGCACTGCATGCTTCATTAATTAATTAACCAGTCAGTTGCTTGGCAGGTTTTCTCAAATCATTAGAGTTAAATTTACCAAATAACTGCTCATTTTCCTTGAAAAGTTATAATTATCTCCCATGTTGATCTGGCTGGACTTTTCCTACTTTATGGTTCTTAAAGAAATTGTTCAGTATAAAAACTGGGTAAATAGATAGACTGTGCAAAAAAGGAAATGTTTCCAATATAGTTAGTTAGCCAAAAATGTAATGTATAAAGGCTGGAGTGACTGGATGTGTAACATAATAGCCAGAAACACTACTTCCTGCTTTTCAGCTCTCTTGGTTTCCTCTGATTGGTTACAAGGCAGTAACCAATCACACATTGGCACATGGGTCATAACTGTTGCTTTTGAATCTGAGCTGAATGCTGAGGATCAATTGCAAACTCACTGAACAGACTGAGAGTTAGAGAGCTGACAAGCAGGAAGTAGTGTTCTGGCTATTATGTTACACATCCAGTCACTCCAGCCTTTATACATTACATTTTTGGCTAACTAACTATATTAGAAACATTTTCTATTTTGCACAGCCTATCTATTTACACAGTTTTTATTTTTACACTGAACTGTTCCTTTAATGATCCTCAGCATGCCCAATATAATAAGTTCAACTAATATTTGCTGCACTATAAAACTATGAAGGGCCTTTGCATTTCATGACCTGTTCAAGTCTTTAGAGCTTTCCGACTATTTCAAATAATGGAAGTTATTATTACTATGATACCTTGCACGTTTCATGTAGTTAATACTGTACCTTCAAAGAATAGCTTTTTTCCCAGATACTTTAGATTTAAACGGATGCATTGTTCTTGCAGTTTCCACCACCTCCTCCTCACGTCCTTCCTCCCAGCCATGCCGGTATTTCCCTGCTTGCAAGAAAACAGACTGCCCTTTCTACCACCCAAAGGTAAAGAGTATACTAGCTGAATGTGTTTTACTTGTCTCTGATGTATAAAACAGTATGGGCACTAAGCACACAACAGAATTTTTAAAGTACCTACGCACTTGTAACTGACAAATAATCATTTATATTCCATGTAACCATTTTGTTTCCATCTTTTAGCACTGTCGATTCAATACCCAGTGCACACGAACAGACTGTAAGTTCTACCACCCTACAGTGTCTGTACCTCCTCGGCATGCCTTAACATGGACACGTGCACAAGCCAGGTGGGTGTTTGGCTATAGTTAATATATTTTGTTTCTGTTGGGGTCAGGGCACACAGGCACATTCAGGGAAATTAGTCGCCCGGCGACAAATCTCCTCTTCTTCAGGGCGACTAATCTCCCCAAACTGCCTTCCCGCCGGCTAAAATTTAAATAGCCAGCAGGATGGCACTTGTCGTGATTCGTTTTCCGAAGTCGTTTAAAGTTGTTTCAAAACTTCGAACTACAGAAAACGAATCTCTCTGAGTGCCATCCCGCCAGCGATTTACATTTTAGCCAGTGGGGAGGCAGTTGGGGAGATTAGTCGCCCTGAAGAAAAGGAGATTTTTCCCTGAATGTGCCTGTGTGCAATCTCTTATGACGTCTAAGCTGAATTCTGCACTAAGGACTTCAGTGAGCCACAGGCGACATATTTGAGCTCCTACTTAAACTGATGTATTTGTAGCAATCCAACTACAACATTAGGTACAATGTTTTTTATTTAAAAACGTAGGGAGAAGATTGTGCTTTAAAAAGGCTCTGCTAAATTTAACTAAGCTACTGACGGGCAGATGATGCTTATTATATGCAGTATATATATATCCAATATAAACCTCACAGAGTCACAGAAAATTTGAGGGTTAATAAAACTAGTTGCATATATTTCTACAGCTTTTTGAAAAGGCAAGCTGTTTCAGTAGGTGCATAACACAAATACTTATGTTCACTGGCATTCATACAAGCTGGTAAATTAGGTTGAAAAAAGACACACGTCCATCAAGTTTAACCTTGTAAGTCTATATATAACCTGCCTAACTGCTAGTTGATCCAGAGGAAGGCAAAAAAAACATCTAAACCCAATCTAATTTGCCTCAGAGGGGGGAAAATTCCTTCCTGACTCAAAGAAGTAACTGTAGTCTAGACCAGGGATCCCCAACCTGTGATTGGCCATTTAGTAGCCCCTATGTGCATTGTCAACCTACATTGAGGCTCTGTTTGGCAGTTCATGTGGTTTTTATGAAGCTAAAACTTGCCTATGCAAAGTAGGGTTCCAATTATTTGTGGTAGAATTTTACATTTGGCTGAATCCTAAAATCGTGTTTTTTATACGTCCCCAGTATATGATAAATCTTAACTTCTGCTACGGTAAAGATGCAAATGATAAAATCCATTCAAGAAAGGGACACTGATTAGATTTAGTCATACACAAGTTAATCGCATAATTTTTAAAAAAAAAACAGTTTTAAGCAACATTCCCATATACAGTATTTAAAAATGATCACTGAGTTTAATGTTATTTGTAAATGTAATTGCTGTTGAAAGCAGTATTTTTTTGTCTCCTTTTGTTCTCTGCACCCTTGGTTCCAACTCTTGAAAGTCAACTGCAGTTCTCCTCCAGATCTGTTAATAAGCTGGATTCTTTTAGGTTGGTGGCACACAGTAAGATTCGGGCGTGATTAGTTGCACTGCGACAAATCTCTTCTTCTTCGGGCGACAAATCTCCCCAAATGCCTTCACGCTGGCAAGAACGTGAAATCACAGACGGGATGGCATACGTATCGATTTGTTTTCTGAAGTTGCCTTATGAGGAATAGTCAGGCAACTTCGGAAAAAGAAGCGCTACATATCCCATTCTGCCAGCGATTCGTGGTTTTGCCAGCGGGAAGGCATTTGGGGAGATTAGTCGCCCGAAGAAGAGGAGATTTGTCACTGGGCGACTAATCTCCCCCAAATCTTACTGCGTGCCCACCAGCCTTACAGTGTTTGAAGGGTCAGACCCAGCAGTGCAGAGAATAGAAGCAGCCAGATAAATACTGCTTTTAGTATTAGGCAGATATGCTTTTGGCTTAATATATTGATAATGGGTTGAGTGCAGAGGACCTCTTGTATTTGTTTGTATGCTTTTGGATTGTAGATCTTCGGTAACATAGATTAGACCCAAAATCGTGTGCATTCCATGCTAACGTATTTGTCCTTTCCCTCTCCAGTGACTGATTTTGTTCCACTAGATGGAAGGATGTTGCTCTTTTTGGGGCATTTATTGTGTGACTGCTGAAGCATCAAGACTCCCTCGAAGGGCAGAAAACAACTCGCTCTGGCTACTTACTGAAGACACGGTTTTTGGTTTTTTTCTGTCTGCACATTCGGTTGTTTTTTATGTGTTTTAGACTTTGTTTTAGTTACACTTTACTGGATTGTAAAATATATTTTTTTGCAATGTATTTAGAATGGTTTTATATGCTGCTAAATGGGAAATCCTTGTCATGTTTGTAGAACAAGGACTTTTTTAAACCATTTTGTGAAGCCATTGAACTTGAAGCTTTTCCTTGTATTGTTGAATTCTGCAGAATACAATTGTTTCAACACACACTTGTCCAGCATCTGTCCAGTGATCTGTTGTCTTAAATACAAAACTACACTCGCATACAGGAAACATTATCTAAGCATACTTATGTCATGTATAATGTCCCTGGGTACGGTGTGACTGAATTTGCACTACATGACTAAAAGTATGTTGCCTTAGTTGACCCATTAAAGGGGAAGTAAAGTCTAAAATAGAATAAGGCTAGAAATGCTGTATTTTGTATACTAAACATAAGCATGAACTTACTGCACCACAAGCCTAATCAAACAAATGATTTATGCTTTCAAAGTTGGCCACTTGGGGTCACCATCTTGTAACTTTGTTAAACATCTTTGCAAGACTGTGCACATGCTCAGTGTGGTCTGGGCTGCTTAGGGATCGTCATAAATATCTGTAAGAAGCCGATACAGCAAGACTGATTAATAATCAGAATATACAGACTGCATTTGGTCCTGTGTTGTCATGTAATCTAATGTGGATTTTATAGTTTTTGTATTAAATAAAAACTTTCTCCGACTCTCCAGAACCAGGTAATCTTTGTCCCTGCAGCTGGAGTTGGAATGTAAAGGCAAAAATAAAATCCAATACAAATTTCTACACCGTCGCCGACTGCTCTAAAGGGAAACAAACAAAGCCGCTTGAGTTCTGTAAGGCGGGAGCTCCCCCTGCTGTTCATAAGTATGATTGTTTCCCTACATAGCAGTTATGGACTGTCTGACAATTCCTATCCACAGCAGTAAATGAAGGGAGAATTTCACTGCATACAGTCAGGTTTCTTATAAAAACGGCCGCTAGCAGGGTGAATCCGGAAACAGCTGAGACCAGAAACACCACGTAGCAAAAATCTAGACAGGGATGCAAAGAGAGAAACCAAGGACTAAAACAGGTTGAGCTAGATGCTTTGTGGGTGCCTGGATAGATTACCTTTGTAGGGTAGCAACTTATAGTTTATTGGTTATAGTTTTGTATTATATATACCTATAGTTCTGTGTAGTAGATATTCTGGTTCATCTGCTGACAGCTCTGGGAGTAAAGTATTTTACTATTTTTTTAGTGGCATTGGGATGCCCCCTTACTGTATCTGCCAGCAGTCTGCTAGAAAAAATTGGATTTTCTTATTTACATCCCCTGAACATTATAGCGGAGTTCAGGGCTTTTTGGAGGTATCTTGAGTTTATACACAAGAAGCTAGCAGGTTCCAGGGACAAGGGAAATATACCTGTTAACCCCTACAACTCACTGTCCTCATGGGAGATTTCTAAAAATTCTGAGCAAGGGTTGGTCCTTAGACCTTTAGAAATCACGTATTTAGAAATAGTCACACACATTGAAAAAATTGTTTCGGGACTAAAACTGTAACATAATGACAGAAAACATATAGCAAAGTATATTTATTAAGTGTCCAAGAATAAATGCACTGATAATATAGTCAGTGCGCCCCATACAGGCTCTTTACAGCACTGAATCAGATAAAATAGACAGCTTTACAGACTCAATAACATCCTCATAACACAGCTGCAGAGTAGGAAATACAAGCAGCACATATACAGTACATTGATATGGCATGTGACGGACAGAGTTGGACTTAACAAGGCAAAGACAGGAGTTGTTACTTTGGGAAGGCAGGGAAGGCACTCGCAAAATGTGAGCCACATCCCAGCTGGCACTGCGAGTGATTGAGCAAAGTCTTAACAGGCCTGGCTCTTGCAGGTCCACTGCAATAGTTCTGGCAGAGTTGTCCACCTGTTTAACTAGAGCATAGACTGATAAATAGCATCTCTTCATGCTCTTATGTTTGATGTCTCCATAAATAACCAGATAATTCTAGGCATGATCAGTAGGCCTACAAGCTAGTAATGAGATCCCCCAAGGAACAAGATCCTCGCTCCAAATACTAACATCAGATATGTTATCTGTGGGTGCAATACATGCTGCCTCATGATGCTCATCTTCTTATGTGGACTCCCGGGAAGCACGCACCACTCACTTTTATTCAGGGCTGCAGTTTTTCATGACTTCTCCGGCTCTAGAACTTTGCAGCTTCAGAATCATTTGGACACCAAGCTCACCCATTCTGTGCCATGCGGGGTGCCCAGTTTATTCTGTGACTATTTTCAATGTGGCATATGCACACATTTCCATACAAACAGGCTGAAATGTTAAGAACATAATGATCACGTCAGTTGTTTTAAAATATAATTTTATAGGATTACTTTTTCATCTTGTTTTTTGTAATCTTGGACAATTGCCACGTGTTTTACCCGCAATGCATAACGTCATTGCAGTCACCAGTAAGTTTTGTCTGATGCAGTAGCAGCCAATGCTTCAATTGACCCAGTTGAATTTGCACTTCAATATGAATCCGGTGCAACTACCCCAGGGCAAGTTGGGACTATTTTATGGTGTTCAGGGTAAAAATGTGTGCTATTTTTTTTTTTATCACATCTCTACTGATTGATGCAGCACTCTGAAGAGACCCTGGAGCTACCACCTAGTTCAGAGATGTTGGTAACTCAAGGGTTCTGCTGTTTCAATAGGTTGTGCAAAACTCACAGGCTATAGGACAGACCAAATGGTGCCAACTATATGGAAGTGCAAGGAGCTTGACACGAACCTTTCCTGATCCTAACATGGCAGTGGTCACTAATAGGTTAATACCCCTTTGTCATATGAGGACAAGAAATACCAAGCTTAATTATAAAACTCACCTCCCCCCCCCCCCAAGACTCCCACCTTGTCTTTTTTTATCCTGTTTTCTAGGATGAGTTTGCAAGAGGAAGTTGCTTTGTGGGTTAATGCCAGCAGATCGCCTCCTACTGGGGTTAACGGTTATTGGAAATGTTCCTCAGGATCCCTAGTGACCGAGGGCTTTGCTAGTGTGGGAGATACAAGTGTTCCCCAAGTCCCAAGGAGACAGGATTCAGACTGGAAGTGCATCAATGCGTGTAACGCTGGAAGTCAGCGGGTATGCACGCCAACAAGATGTGCTTCTTTAGCTCTCTTCCGGTTTGTTGGCTGCTGCTCGGCATGTATTCTCTCGTCCCGCAATGCTGTTAGGACAATGGGCTTATGTGAGCTTTCATTTATTGTCCTGTATTATTTGACATTATTTGACATGAGCTCCAGACAGTCCTTAGGTTTCATAGTTGTGGTTATTAATTATTTTATTGGAGGCTTATCAAGTATCGTTTTCCTTTTAGTGATTCTAGAGACAGACATTATGATGAACATAGAAGAAAGGCTGCCAGAAGAGAATACGAAGCCTGCAATAACTATGCTCTAGACAACAAAAAGCTTTGCCAAGAATGTCTTAATTTTTCTGCCGGTCCAAGTACAGCTGAGCAAATCTCCCACCTAATGAACTGGATGCAAACTACATTTGTTGATTCTAAGGCCTCCAATGTGGTGTCACTCTGTTCAGCTTGCAAATCAACTAAGACCTTTGTGCTTAAAATAGTGAAGAATCATTGAATTTAGATCTGTATTTGACAGTGATGAGCAGATTGTGCCTGACAAGGATAGTCAATTGATTTGAACAAATTTGAGTCCCTGATCAGAGCTCTCAGGAAGGTGCTACTTCTGGATACAGAAGAATCTGTGCAAGCCAAACAAGATGTGATGTTTAAAAGGAAATGGAACCATTTTTTTCTGTTCATTCATTATTAAGGAAGAGATCAAGGCTGAATGGGCGCAACCTGATCAAAATTTTTTTGACTGTGAGAATAAATAAGATGTATCCATGTGAGGCAGAAAAAGTTAAATATTGGAAAGAACCCCCCAAAGGTGGATGAAGAGATTTGCTTGAAGGATGTGATGGAAAGAAGACAGGATAATAATGTGAAAAAAACATTTAGCGGGTGGTGCTATTTGCTAGCCTGCAGTAGCGATCACTTAGGCAGCAAGAGCTATGAAAGTTTGGCTAAATAACTTAAAAGATGCTATGCTTAATAAAACCAGCAGAGAGATGATGATTGAGGATTTACAAGTCATCAAGGTAGCTGCAGAATATATAGCTGAAGCCTCTTTAGATGCCATCAAGTGGTCGGCCAAGAGCATGAGACTGGCATGGGACAGCCAGAAGATCATTGTGGTTGAAACACTGGCAGGCTGATAATCCATCAAAGCACAATCTTTGTAAATGTCCTTATCAAGGTCAGTTGTTGTTTGGAGCCAAGCTGGATCATATTATTTTGAAAGCTTCGGCTGGAAAAAGCTAATTTTTTCCCCAAGAGAAAAGAGGGAAGAAACCTTACAGAACGTATCGTGACAAACAACAGCTTAATGAGGCCTATCAGTACAAACCCGGAAGAAGGAATTAAGTCTTCTACTTCCTTTTGTAATACAAAGAAGTTTGAGAAATCGGAGAAGAAACAAGCATGATGGTGCGTCAGTCCTTCCTCCAAAGGTAGGGGGAAGGCTTTCCTACTTTCAGGATGTTTGGGCCAAGACAGTAGCAGATGAACAAAGTGATTTCAAAGGTTATTTGCTAGAATTTAAAAATGCTTAGGGAAGAATTTTTTCATAAAGACTCACCACGTGCAAATACCAAGTTGCGACTGATGAGAATTCTAAAAGAATAACTGGAATGAGACGTTATCAGAGAAGTCAAGAAAAAGGAGCATTTTTGTTTTCAAGGAGTGTACAGAATTCTCTTCTTACAGAAAAAGACATCAGTTGAACAGGAAGCTGAAAGTAGATTCTTTCAAGATGGAGTTGAAAAGAATAGATAGCATGATCATGATAGCAAAGACAAAGTGGGAGTCTTGGAGGAGTTTTATAATTAAGCTTGGTATTTCCTCACATGACAACAGTGTATTCACCCATTAGTGACCACTGCCATGTTACATCTCAGGAAAGGAACATTTCGGTAAGTATTTGTCAAAAAATGTCTCTCTTTTTGTGAGTGGGATTTCTTTACACTACCACTGCAGGGAAATTAACATGACTGCATCTGTGACCCATGAATTCTCTTTAATATATAATATACCTAAATGTGATGAGACTAATGTGTCACTTTTTCATTATTTATGGTCTTGCCCAAAGATTGATATATATTGGAGGGAAATTTTGGGGTTTTTGAATTATCAATTGAAGATAAGGATTAAATTGTCTCCGTGCTTTGCTTTTTTGCATCTAGATAATGTAGTGTTTCCTTCAGTTCCCAACACAAATTTTATTTCCCCTGAAAATAATTTTAGTTAGTTGTTTAGTTAGTTGTTGTCAGTCTCATTAAATGGTATTTAGTTTTTAATAATTTTATGCCATTGTATCGATTATAACTTGTCTTTCATCTGCATAAAATTTGCTGTCTTACTGTTATTATTTGTTTATCATGAAAATCAAAAAAAATATTTTCAAAATAAATAATATATAATATAATAGATGTTCATGCCATGGTCTAATGCCACTAGAAGCCCTGTAACACTAACATTTTGAATTTCTGAAACTGTGAAACTTTAGTTTGCCCCAAACCCAGCCCTACTTCCCCAGGCACTATTTTATTTACATGCTAGAAAAATGCCTTTTACATCCAATCTCTTAATGCTGCACTTTAACACCCTTAACATGTACAATATATTACAATCATTAGAAGAAATGAATCTAAGATCGTTATGATTATCATTTACTAACTAGTAGTAAACTGATGAAAACTAGTTACTGATTTATTGCTATGAGCTACTGCACTGGTGCAATTAAGCATATTTAATTATAGGGCCCATTTGCTAACATTCAATTTTTTTTTCATGAATCTAATTTTTTTTAGCACTTAACGTGAATTCTACTGATTACACTAAACCCCCAAAAAAATTGTAATGTATTAAGTGTTAAAACCACGATAACCGTTAATGCAAAACTTCACCAACGAAAAGCTCTAGCGATCATGTAGAAGTCAACGGGAGTTTAACTTTTCCAATTGTAAAATCTTATCATTCATTTGTGCTTTTTATATTCAGACCTTTTTATAAATTACTTACCATTTGTGGTTTTAGAGAAAATTCGTTTTTCGTGGTCTTTAAAATCTTTTAAACCACTAAAATCATAATGTTGATAAATGGGCCTCTACCTGTCATACATATTACATTTGCAACATTGTGTAAAACGCCAGTCACCTGCAGTCATCTCCTCCAGCGCTGACTACATAGCGATCTCCACTTGTGAATCGGATATTAGCCAGATGGGCCGAGTGCCCTAAAAAGCGCTTGTGTTTAGCCTTCAGAAGAATACAATAAAAATATATATGAATAGCAACTGTTGCATTACCTGAATCTATTTTTTTACAGATTTTATTAACATAAAAACAAATAAGGTTTTCAAATGAACATATATTTACTTATAATTTAATTCTTATTAATTAAAAATCCCTGCTGATGTACAGTATTTATCGTCATTCCCTATGATTCCTAACTTGCTACCCTTTTCCATAATTCCCCTCCCTCTCATCTCTTCTCCAGACCCCATCTTTCCTCACTGCCATCCCTATTGTTTGTGCTCTCTGCTTTCAATTTCTGTCTCCCTCTTTTTTTTGTTCTACTGTTCTCTGTACTTCTTCCTTCTTCTCTTTCCTTTATCCCCTATCCTCTTTATCTTCTACCTTTTAAAAAAATTTTGGAAGTTAAAATCATAATTGAAATGGTATTTTACAATGTATTGGAGTTAGGGATGCACCGAACCCACCAATTCAGTGTTTGGCCAAATCCTACTTAACGGTCTGTCTCAATACCAAACCCAATCTGATCCCTTGACACCGTTGGAAATTGCCTTTGCACTGCAAATATTTTGGTTTATATCGGGTCAGATTAGATTTGTCCTGGCTCTTGGATTCGGCCAATTCCGGACCAAACCCAGAATTTTGTGCATCTGTAATTGGTGTAGCATTTAAGTGCTAGCTTATAAATATAAATGCTACTTACAAACTTCTCTGGACATGGAAAGTCAAACAATTTGACCATTCCAAAGTCGTCTCCTGTCACAAGGCTGATTCCTGAGTGAGAAACGCAGGCACAAGTCACATCAGATTTCTCATTGTGTCTGGACCAGATGCCAACTACTTCATCACCAAGGACACTGAATAGAATATGGAAACCAGAGTTACTTTATGGCACTCATTCATGCCTGCAAGCCACTTTGCAAGCATGTTATACACTATAGAGATCATTTTTGTTCTACAATTGTAATTAATGCAGAGGGGCTTTTGATTAGCCTTAAATATTAGAGCAAACAAATTTGTCTTTAGTTCTCCTTTAGGGCAGTGGCACACGAGGCTACTGGGGGAGATTAGTCGCCCAGCTACAAATCGCCTCTTCTTCAGGCGACTAATCCCCCTTAAATGCCTTTGGGCGACCAATCCCCCTTAAATGCCTTCCTGCCTGTTAGAATGTAAATCGCCAGCGGGATGGCACTCAGATCACTTCGGCTTTCCGAAGTCGCACAACGTTCCGAGCGCCATCCCGCCGGCGATTTACATTCTAGCCAGCGGGAAGGCATTTAGGGGAGATTAGTCGCCCGAAGAAGAGGGGATTTTGACGCTGGGCGAATAGTCTCACCCAGTAGCCCCGTATGCCACTGCCCTTAAAGAGATACTGACACCAAAAATGAAACCTTTTTTTATATCTATCATAACATTGTGTTTGCATGCTATCTATAATTTCGCCATGAAAGTATTTGCAGATATTTTTACATTACACATCTGATCCCCCATGTTTCTCTATGAGGGGGCTGCCATATTTGAGCTTCAGTAGTCAACTCTGAAATGTTGAGAAGAGCCAGTCAGGTTGACAAAACAGTCAGGTTAAGGAACTTCAAGTAACAATTACTTACAAAAGCAGATCTATCAGTGAAAAATGATCAGCATGAGCTATAGGTAACTTTTAATGCACACTAGTATTTTCAAGAATATTTTTTTAGTGTCCGTATCACTTTAAGGTTAAAGTCTAAGCTTTCCTCTGCAGCTAAGATGTTAAATCGGTGGTGTCTTCACTGATTTAGAACAAGACCAGTAATAACAACGGGGTTGCACTTCTGTGCTAGATAGTTTCTTGTGTGACAAACTACAACACAGATTACAAAGCACTCACAATCATGTTTAGTGATTAAAGTACATTGAATACAAAGTTTGGTAAGGGAATGGCTCTGAAGTCCTTACCTGGTCCAAGTTGCCCATGTTATCCTATCAATCACTGCCTGCTCTGTAAGGAGTTTTCCTAAAGGCACTTCATAGATTAACCGCTTATAACATCCCGTGGAGACCTTTAGAATGATCATTAATACAAGAGATTAAATGGATGCATTTAACAGGGATGTTGATCACCATCCCACCATTTCATTCAACTCCCTTTATAAAGGACATGGCAAATGCACAGGGCATGGAATGGCCTCTGGTTCTGGTCATAGATCAGTGACAGTCAAGTAACATTTTCGCTGTAGAATCCAATTGAAAGCTAAATGCCTAGTGCATGAAAAGCCATCACATTCTCATAAAAATGTATGGGTTTTATAGCTTTTTAAAAAAAAAAAACCAAACCCTAAAAATGAATATGGCTAAAAATGTAATATTTTATATACTGAACTCATTGCACCAGACTTTCAGTTTCAGCTTCTTAATAGCAGCAATGATCCAGGACTTCAAACCTGACACAGGGGGTCACCAACTTGGAAAGTGTCTGAGACACTCACATGCTCAGTGGGCTCTGAGCAGCTGTTGAGAAGCTGATCTTAAGGGGTCAAAATAAATGATCAAGCATAAAATGAGGTTGTCATGTAATATAAGCTGATGCTACAGGGCTGATTATTAAATTCTGATGCCAATTGCACTGGTTTCTGTGCTGCCATGTAGTAATTATCTGTATTAATTACTAATCAGCCTTATAGTGTGACATTCATATTCTATGTGTACTGTATATTGTAAATGAGTCCCTAAGCTCAGTAACTGACAGCAGGCCAGAGCATGTGCAGTGAATCATCAGAAAAGAAGATGGGGAGCTACTGGGGCATCTTTGGAGGCACAGATCTTCCCTGCTAAAGGGCTGTGGATGCCTTGGGCTGGTACAGAAGCCTACTTCTTTAGTTAAGCTTTATTTCTCCTTTAAGGCTGTCTCTGCTCTTTTTCTGATCATTCTTTTGGAATCATAAACATAGGATGCACTATGATATAAAATTAAAGGGGTGGTTCACCTATAAGTTAACTTTTTAGTAAGATGAGTAATAAAAAGTAGTAATAACAATAAATGTGTAGCCTTACAGAGAACTTGTTATTTAGATGGGGTCAGTGACCCCCATTTGAAAGCTGGAAAGAGTCAGAAGAAGGCTAATAATTGAAAAAGATAAGAAATAAATAATTAAGACCAATTTAATATTTTATTAGAATTGATCATTCTATAACATACTAAAAGTTAACTTACATGGGATATTGCTCATCACAACACTTTTTTGACTTGTGATACAAAAATGAATAAACCTTGTATTTATTAAATACATGTAGAAAGCACATAATGTGTTATGTCACCTGAACATAGCGGCTGTCTGCAGAGAAATCTATTTGCAGCACGAAGCTGGGGATGTCTTTACAGTAACTGATGCGGTTCAATGAGGGGCCCATCGTAAGGTCATAGAAATCAACTGCATTCTCACTGGAACCTACAGCCAAGTAGTGGGAATCAGGACTGAATCTAGACCAAAGAAAGAAGTGTAAGGAAACAAATTGTAAAGAATATAATACTACTATATAATACTAGGTCTGTTTAAGTGTTCTGAACAGGTTCATCCAGAAACAAATACAGCCAAGTTTGTATTATACTAATATTAGCTGTTACACCAAACATAGGGCAGTAAAAAACTGGGATTTTACCGTATGTCCTGGATTGCTGATCTGCGATCTCTTTTCTTTCCCCAGATTTTTAGTGAGGTTACAAGTAGGATAACGAACTCCCCATTCTTCATGCCAATAGCAACCATGTCCCCCTCTGGACTGTAACACACAGTACGGGCAGCATGCCCCAGATTGACTTTATTCAGCATCTTCTGTGAGAAATAAAGAAGGATGGTAACAATCCTATAGTTTCACTTGAAGCAGGAATACAAATACTTGCACCCACTGTGCAGTCCCACATACCTTATCTACAATGTCCCACAGCCTTACTGTCCCATCCTCGGCTGCAGACAGAAAGAAATCTCTGGATGGGTGAGTTGCCAGGCCCCATATAGGTCCATCCACGTGACCATTTATCAAAATGTTACAAGCTGCATTTTTTTCTCCAACTTCAATTATCTCTGCGTTTCGTGTACCGACTAATATCTTACCCTGAAGAGGAAAGGCATTAAGAAGCAATTCTTCAAACTGCCCTATACTTTGTTGTCATGACTCATGCTATCAATAAAATTAAAAGTAACTTCTTCAATGTTACGGTGGAGATTCACTTGCATGTACTCATGTATTATGATGTTGAGATTTCAGTTGGTTGATATTCTTCTGATTTTTTCAAGGATTTCTACATGCCTGGAATTTCTGGCCAAAGAGTTAAATGGTCTTTTAATCTCATAGTCAATGTGTGGCCTCCTTGAGTTATTTGGTGTAGTGTGATGTTCCAGAAGTGTTTGTCAGCCATATCTAGATAAAACCATTATGGGCATTGCACTTGTCTGGCAGGCCAACGTTAGGGCTCTATTCAACAATGTATAAAGTATTTATATCAAATATATAGCAATGAAGAGCCTGTATAGCATGTGAAACTACTATTTGACACAGTATACTGATTTCATGCTACACAACATATATATATATATACAGGAAGAAAGCTGCTTTTGTCATTAGACTCATTTTGTGTTTTTATTGAAATGATAATTTGCTTACCTTTCCTCGGCACACAGACCTAACGCAGTCAGTTGTTTGTCCAGTCTCTAACCTAAATGCACGGCATCTTTTCAATTCCTGATCCCACAGCTTCACTGCGCCTCCTTCTTTGGACCTAGAGAAGTCACAAATACTTCTGTTGTACAGCGAGATTCAGCAGTGTCCACCAACATTATTATAAAGTTACACCAATCCTAATTGGCCATTTCCCAGTTTTCCCCATGACTCATACTGAACTGATAGAAATAATGTGCCAGAAATAAACAGATCATTAACAGACTAAAAATCCAGATACTGGTATTTTCTATAAGGCTGTACAACGAATAATGTCAAGAGTTAAAACGTAAGGCATTACCAGAACTTGCATTAACAATCACAGACAATTCCTGCCATTCTCACAATATAAACCTGCCATTGACAAGGTCAATGATAAAGCACTCACGGCCTCTCTTTCCCACCAGTGACGATCAGACCATCTCTCAATGTGGTGTACATTGTGAACACAGGCCCATTGTGAGCTTTGGCCACAATCCGAGACAGTATGTGGTCCTTCCAAACACATACATCCCCGCTGATGGTTCCAGTGAAAGTCAGATTACCCTGCACAAAATAAAATGAAAAAAATAAAATACAAATGTGTTTAAAAATTTTTAATTCAAGTCAAGTAGGAATTTATTGAGTAAATAATAAAGTGCAGTAAGTACATTAATATGGCGAGAGGAGTCCTAATGTATGTTACTTTTCCTGTTATCTGGACTCATTTACCATTTGTCTAACCGCTATTGGGAAGAAGTGGTGGAATAGTCTTTTACTTCTAATTTTTATGCTTTCAGGCCTTTTGTGCCTGAGTGAATAGTTGGGTTTCTGCCAGATGAATAGTCCATTGCTTGGATGGCTCCGGTCACTAGTAATGGCTTTGATTTTTTTTTTTTTCTTGCATCTGGCAGTGTCTAGATCTGATAATGAAGGAAGTTTAGTGGTGATGATCCATTTAGCAGTTCTTACCACTCTTTTTTTTCCTGTTGTGTGATGTTGCCATACTGAAATGTTACCAGTTAAGATGCTTTCGATTGTGGCTCTACAAAATATAATTTGTGCCATCTTGTTGACTCCACACCGTTTCAATCCTCTAAGGACATTAATACGTTTATGAGCATTCTGTATTATCTTCAGTAAACACTGAAGAAATAAGTTTGATGCCCTGTCCACTGCAGCACCAAAAGTTTTTCCTAAATAAATAAGGGTCACCAAAATCCATAAGAAAAACACTGGCTATTTAATTTAAATAATTTTACCCACAGAAACACTAAGCAAAGCTGCTACTCAAAAAATTCAGCCCAAGGTCAACAATGTTCAACTAATTCACATAAGTGTATTAGTAATGTGCTCTACACATGCAATATTGCCAACTTTTTACTTCCACCAAGTATAGCATACACTAAACATACCTGATTTTCATTAAAAGTTTATCATATACGTCTCATCTATATTCAATGTAGGACTTTTATGGTATTTGCCCAAAAGCCAAGAAATTTTCTTTACTGCTCTTTGCAAATGTTAACTTATTTTATTGTACTTTTTGTCTACATCTGACTTTATATGTACCCAAAATTACAGAAAATTTTGGTTAATCAAGCCACAATTCTGCCCTTAACAATAACCTTTAACTCTACTTATCATGAGTCTCTCATGAGCTCTAATACAGGTTTGACAGCCGTCAATACTAGGCAAGATTAATATAACCCAGCCTTAAACCTAGCTAAGAATATTCTATGTTCTCAACCCAATACGTACTCTGCCTGGTATATAATCTTAAAAGGCATAAACATGCTTTGCACAGAACTGCCACTTACCGCTCCAAAAGCTACAGCCAGCATTGTCTGCATTCTGGCATCGTCAATGGAGCTCAGCATGCCCTTTTTACTCAGCAAAGCTCTGCCAGCCAGAGTCCAGAACCGAATGTGCTTCACCCCCACAGATACAAACTGAGTGTCTGAGTCTGGTCGAAACTCAGCCACAAAGATTCGCTGATTGTGACCCATTTTGCTGGCAATTCTGGCACCTGAAACAGTTAAAGGGAGAGTAGATTGGATGGCAACAATGCACATATGCTTCAATAAGCACACCATGTATATCACACCGTTATTTAACATTCTTTTTCTGGTGTAAAACTAGGTTCCTAAGGATCACTAAAACAAAACAAAATGTGTTTCTATGTGAAAGTGTTTGAGAATCAAACACCGGCAGTAACATTCATATACCATAAAACAATCTCTCAAATGGGATGGTAAATGTATGACCGCATGGATTAAAGTGAATGAAATCACTCCATATCCAAGCAAACTGAGAGTTCTGCGCAGCACAATGCCTGACCTAAGATAAATGAATTATATGTAAAAATCCTTTTTTTCACATTACACTATATTAAACAGCCACATACAAATATCTATTAGTCAGAGAGATCTATTGCTCTGATGTTTTTTTTGATAAGGTGGTAAAATCTTGGGTACCTTCCTGCCACTTCCATATGGTTACGGTGTGCTCAGGGTCCAGCCCCACAGACAGCAGAAGTTTGCCGGTGGCACTGAAGCTGACAGAACAGACCCCTTTGGAATGATAACACCGCAGTACAGACAGAGTTTGTTTGCTCATTGCATCCCATACGTGAATTGAAGGGGCTGTGGCTGCAAAAAAGTATATAAAAATGTTATGTGAAATTGTAATGGAACAGCATATTACCTGTCTATGAATTTCTTTAACTGCAGACATATTATTATTGTTTCTGTTTCTTACTCACCAGACATATCAGCTGCATCACCTGAAAAAAGAAAAAATACTGATTAAAAAAATGGACATTTGTCCCCCAACTAAACTCCTTCACAGTTCAGGGAAGCCACAGTTACCAAATAAGGCTATTATTTAACTGACCCTCATATCACATTTCCAAGTATATTACTTATTCATATGTTTGTTAATGTAGGACTATGGAATGTATATCACATTGTTTCTACATTCTATTGCTTGAAGGACTCCTGCAGGGAACAGGAGGAAGTATTTAAAATAAAGTTTGATTATCTGGCACCTTTGGGTGCCATGGAACATCTTTGACTATATCTTAGTATTTGTTACATTCATTGTCTGTTTAGATGTCTTGATAGGGTACACCTCATTGCCTAAGCTGGAAACCCATTATCCTGAAAGCTCTGAAATACGGAAATGCAGTCTCCAATAGACCCCATTTTATCCAAAAAATAATTTCCCTTTTCTCTGTAGTAATAAAACAGTACCTTGTACTTGATCAGTACTAAGATTTTAATTATTCCTTATTGGAAGGTAAACCAGTCTATTAAGTTTATTTAATGTTTACATGATTTTCTAGTAGACTTAAGGTATGAAGATCCAAATTATGGGAAGATCCATTATCCTGAAAACCCCTGGTCCCGAGCATTCTGGGTAACAGGTCCCATACCTGTCTATGCTTTTAATCCCTATTTCAGTTTTATAGGTCTAATGCTGTTGCTCAAAGCATGTTCTACCTTACTTACTTCACTATATGTGATGCCTGTTGTCCAGCAGCCTTTGTTTATCTTTACAGGAACCTATGTACTTGCCTGCATAGTAAAATTCATTCACCTGTTTTTCTTTGCCTTTCTGTGTTATTTTTATGCTTTTCTTTAATAACCCCTTTCATTTTAAGTTTAAAGGAACTCTCAAACTGGCATCTCAGATATATTGGCTCCTGGTAACAGCCCAAGTGCTCCTTTCCACCGTACCTATGTTAAATGGCGGACACTGGGAGAACTGGAAGAGGATCAACGGGAAGAGGATCAATGGGAAGAGGCAACAGATAACCTATACCAATCTTTAATATTTTTTAAAATAATTTTTAATTTACAGATACATGCATATCGGTTCACTTTCATACTCCAGAGTATCCAAAACAGTCACATCACAACTCAGTTACTGGTCACTCCATCACTTGCAAAGCAGTCATCTTTAACATTCCGTTATTCCTCCTGAGGCTCCACTTGCTCATCCCTTTCCAGGATCACTCACCTCCCGGTTCTAACAGCCCATCGTATACGCTATGCCCCCCTTTCCTACTCCGGGTAGGAATTTCTTGCCCCTCCTTCAGGATGCCTATGCCTCTCTGACACTTCTGCCCTAACTGGCTTAGCCTTGGCTCTTCAGCCTCTACCTCCTCTTTGGGGTCTTAGCTACCCGTGCTAGCTATTCCTAAACTATATGAAGTACCTAGTACTTCCCACTGAGTGTCTGCCTCTATCTACTTCTAGAGTGGAAAGAACCCCACCCTGGGTATGTCTTCCCCTTAAATACCCTTCTGGTCCACTAGCTCTAGTGGCTGGGGAAGGAATTGCACTAAACACCAAAAATTACCCTCTTACAATTACACATTACACCTTTAATACAAAAATTCCCAATCACTTCAACATTTACAATTTTCCATTTTACACGATTTATACACACACACATTTGCACACAACACTCGTTCACCCTCTTACAAAGATACTTAACCAGGAATATAGCTACTCAGCAATGTGATATAACACTATTCTGGAACCACATTACACTTAGATCATCATTATTTCATACTGTGAATTATATCTTCTATGTCCCTGTATGCATGCAAGGTAATCATATACAATCTTTTTACGGTCTTTGAGTCTCCTCAAACAAGGGAAGTGTTCATACTTCTGATACTGTGCAAGAATATGTGTCTGGATTTGTACACAGTTCCCTCTCATTTAAATGATTATGAGTACTGTGACGCTTCTTTTGCCCACGCCCTGTTACACTTCTCCATACAAACATACCTACTTGGCCAGTTGCCACTATATTGATGAATTTTGGATGCTGATTCACAGTCAGACACAATATGTCATCAGTGTGTTCCTGGTAGAAACTCTGAGACCCTGCAAAACACAATATTTCAAGACTAATACCAGGAAAATATATCATTGCAAGTAGAAAAACAGGGTTTACTTATATATTACTGCAACAAATATTGACATAGCAAAGTGATTATTCCATTTTTTTTAACTTGTTTTTATTTGGAATTTTTGACACATCTGTCGGTTGGTGTTAATTATACAATAGAATTTCAATCCATTCCAATAACATTATATATCAGCATTATAATAACATTGCAATAATAACAATATAATGACATTTCTAAAAATCTGTGTTGACATCAGTGTTGAAACCCTATAAAGTAATTTGTGGATAGGAGGCTAACAATCTATTAGTTTGATGACTCCTGGGGGGTGCATAGTCTGTTGTCTTTGTTCTTAGGCTTCTGAAGTACTGGGACAACTCCATGACTAATGGTTGTTCTGTTAGTATTGCTGTGTCGTACCATGTTGTATATTTGAATGTGTGGACTGTAAGATGTCTAGTTTGTTGTGGAGAGATTCTATGTATGTTGTCCATGTGTTCAAGAATTTTTTTGTGTTTTGTTCCTTTCTGATCGTTGCTTCTAATCAATCCATGTGAAATATATGGTGTAGTTTTTGTATTACTATCGTTATGGATGGAGAATCTGTGTTTAGCCAGTATTGTTTTCCTAGCAGCCCCTGCCAGTCTTCCCATCAAGTTCTTTTCTGTTTTTGTTAATTGTGTGTAGGCTGTGCTGTCGCTAAATATTGCCCATTCTGATTGCACATGGAGAGTTTTGCCAATCATCTGAGCACCGTATTTTGCTACTTCTACCCAAAAGTTTTGTAATGAACGGCATGACCAAAGGTTGTGTATTAGGTCTGCTTTGGGGGAGTGGCATCTGTGGCAGTTATCAGAGGGCAGATTTCCAATTTTGTATCTTCAGATTGGAGTTAGGTATGAGTTTTTTAGTATTTGAAGAGCCATTTCTTGATATCTACTTGCCGGTAGTAGCTTCATGATGTTTATGTGTTGTTTAAGGATTTCAGGGATTGTGGTATTTGGAATTTCCTTGGTCCACGTGAAACTTGGTCTTTGTTAATTTTCTAATTCAATTACTGTTCTAATTGTTTGATATATTTGTGATGTTGCTTGTTTTGTATTTTTGTTTTTCCAGAGTTGATTAAATGGGTCGTTTTTATCTTTGTCACACAGTGCCCTCTGTTGGTTATATGAAAGATTAACAGTGACTGCAATATCACACAGCGCCCTCTGTTGGTTATATGAAAGAATAACAGTGACTGCAATATCACACAGCGCCCTCTGTTGGTTATATGAAGGATTAACAGTGATGGCAATATCACACAGCACCCTCTGTTGGTTATACGAAAGATTAACAGTGATGGCAATATCACACAGCACCCTCTGCACATGGTAGTGGGACAGTGGGACAATGCACACAGTAATCCATTTGGCAATTCTCTGTCACCATCAACTTTGCAAAGAAGTCCGGTTGATCGCTGGGGTTCGCTTTGGCAGAATGTGCGCTGCTGGGAGACAGGGCTGTAGTTGTGTCTAGGCTTATACTAGAGTCAATAAGTTTTCCCAGTTTTCGTTGGTAAAATTAGGTACCTCGGCTTATACTCTGGTCGGCTTATACTCGAGTATATACGGTATGTTACCTTGTGAATGTTCTAATGCTTATACTGACTACAAGACGGCTTATGCCTATTGACACAAACCAGCTATGGAAACCCTGGAATTACTACCATGGGTCCCCTGTATCACTAGGTATAAAATTCCACAATAGAAGTAGGACACACACACAATGGTGTTTAGATCACCTGTATGGTAGTAGAAACAGCATGTTTGGATGCATGTACCTTTAATAAATGGCAGCAATAAGTCTTGAGGCAGTATTAATTTCAGCCTCCCCTTTGTGTTTGCATCTACATTTGCAACTGACTTGCACCAGATTCATCATATGCTAACGATATATATATATATATATATATATATATATATATATATATATATATATATATATATATATATATATATATATATATATATATAATGTTATAAGAGACTCTCGTACAATGTATGTGTGTATATATATATATATATATATATATATATATATATATATATATATATATATATATATATATATATATAGATATATATATATAATGTTATAAGAGACTCTTGTACAATGCTATTTCAATAATTGAGTTCAAATCCACCTTGAATAAACAAAATGAATTACCTTAATTTACCAATGCTGACACAAATTAACATTTGAATTGGTGAATTGCATGCAATTTATGGTACTTGCTACTTAGTTGGTGCCAGCATTAGAATTCTGCATAATCCTTGGAATTTGTGTTATTGAATGAGCCCCTAATGGTTTTACTATATTTTGTTCTTAGCTGATATCTCTTCATGGATTATGCCTTGGCTGGACCACCAGTGTGTATTAGAGACATAGAGACCCTTTGTATTATTGATTTTTGTAAAAGAAGCAGGATATGAAAGTATAAGCCAATATGGTATTTCCTTACCTGTGGCTGTATTGTACAGGATCCCTACAGAGGCAGCATGGTATAAGATGTCATCGCCGTCATTTAGATAGTGGACATTATTCCTGCAGTCTTTACCCCTATATCCAAAGACCAGCTCCAGCACCAGGTCCTACAATGACAAAAGAAGACTATGAGTTATCTATACAGAAGTACAGGCTTTCTTTAAAAAAAAAAGTAATTAAGAGCCAAATTATGGAAAGATGCCATTTTCTAAAAACCTCATGCCCCAAACATGATGAATGGGAGAAAACCCAAAATCAAGAAACTTTAAAGTGATCGTTCACCTTTCAAAACTTTTTTCAGTTCAGTACACTTTTTATTGTTCAGATTGTTCACCAGAAATAAAAATTTTTTTAATAGCTTTCCGTATTTTATTTTTTACAGTTTTTCCAAACCTGAAGTATAAAGTTTAATGTTCCTGTCTCTGGTGTTTCAGTCTGGCAGCTCAGTAATTCAGGTCCAGATGCTGTTACAATTTGCTGCATTAATTGATACATTTCTCAGCAGCATCTGTAGTGTTAGGAACTATCACTTTATAAAACATAATACGGTGAAAAACTTTACATTTAACTATTAGAAAAATGGTCACAAATAGAAGAGACATTTTAAAAAGTCTTTATTTCTGTTGAACCATCTGAAATAATTAACTGAAAAAAAAGTGTTGGAAGGTGAACAGTCCCTCTAATAAATAACACTATGAAAAACCTAGATATAGTCTAAGGTACAATGGAAAAACCTATATACAGTATATACCCCCCATGTGTAACAAAAGGCACTATATTTGCCCAGGAGCAGTAACCCATAGCAACCAGTAAGATGTTTGCTTGTAAACAGGTGACTGGTAAAGGCTACCTATTGATAAACTTAGCAAACTTAGTGTTTTTTATTGCATAACCTTATATAGTCTGAATGTACAATTTAATTTTTCTTCTGTTCTAACTGTATTCTTTATTGTATGTTTAATGTATACACCAATTTAATGTATTCACCTATTTGTTTTCCACTTTTTACGTTTATGTTTACATTTTTACATTTACAAGTGATAAACAAAAGCTTTATATGCATTTATAATAGTACAATGTTGTAGCTGTGGCAGCTGCCATGCAGGAAAACTAGAGAGGAAACTCTAAACACCAATGAGCTAAATTCTTTGGGTTTACTTCCTTACCTCTATGGGCCTTTTCTTTTTTCCAACATTGTTGGTTTGAAGCTTTTCAGGTGGTGGTAACGCCCTACTAACAGGAGGTCTGAAACAGAGAACTGTGAATAAGAAAAGGCTGGTCTGTCACCCATTTTACACCAGTGCAAGGGATCTGCAGAGGAAACAACTGATAAACTCACAACACAGATATTAATCAATAAACCAATAAGCAAGTATTGTGACCACCAGTGCAGATGTACAACTTGATGTTATATGAAAAAGCTTGTTGAAAAATTTGCATTACAGAGGACATATTCTCAAATGTAATTACCCTCATGTACACACAAAATGAATGATAAATAAATAAATACATTCTTCCAAGTTTTTCATAACTCAAATATAAGACAAGACCCCTTTAGACATTACAGGTGTTGTGTGAAGTAAAGGCATTTCTACCTCTTTCATTCTAAGTGAACTGGGGGAAGCATTTTTTCCAGGCTTGTGTTATTAAACAGAAATGGAAGAACCCATGGCCTTGATAGTGCTGGGATACTGCCTTTACCATTTTTCCTAGGAAAGGGAGATTCATAACACCTTTAGGTCCTTATTATCAAGCAATATAATCGTTTCAAACAACTTTACCCCTGAAGGGAGGATGATGGTGCTAAGACCTTGGGCTAGGACGTGTACATCATTGATGCACTGGCCATCTAGTAGTTCAGAATAAAGCTGAACATTACAGAACTGACTTTCTATGGCCAAAACAATGACAACATAAGTGCCATGGAGCCAACTATAAGAGCCCCTGCCAGCCTATAAGTAGTTTCTGCTGCTAAGATCTCCATTCACTTCATTTTATACTAGAAATAAAATGTTTTTCTAATGAAGAAAATGACTTAGAATCAAAAAAACCTCCCCTCTTTAAAGGCATCAGAATAAACGGCTGTTGTTTATAAGGTTTGAATCCCAGCTGTAACAACCCCACTGCAACTAGAGTTGCCACCTGGCCAGTATTTCACCAGCCTAGCCGATAAAATACCAGCAAAGGCCGGTATATATACCAGCACCAGCCAGGCCCTTTCAAGCTACAATATTTACAGATTCCACACTCCTCTGCTTGGCCCCGCCCCCTCAATGGCATGATCCCACCCTGTGACATCACTTTTATGTCAAGTTCCTCCCCCTCGTGGACCCGCAACTGCAACACAAGTTAAAGTACTCAACCATGAAAGCTTAAAATATTCCAATCCACTAAATAACTTATTTGTTTTTTATTTGAGTAGTAGCATGGCTCTTGGGAATTCACCCACAACTGTTAAATATTCATCTTCTCCTCCATTGGAAAGCAGCCCAAAACTTGACAAATGCTTTTCCAATTCTGCTTATATATATTAAAAAAAAATGTTCTTTTTCATTGTACATACTGGCCTGTAAATATTCCAACAAGCTTATTCATAGTAAAGTTATTATAGAATTACACCTGTTTACTTTATTGTGCTTATAACTAACATCATATTTATAAGTTACCAGACATAGATCCCACTTGAAATGAACGGTTCAAACGCCAGCATGGTTTGCCTTTAACACATTTACAATATTTCATAGAGGTGTCAACCATCAACCCCATGTCATGAGGGAAATTACGATCCCCCTGGGCCTTTTTGAGGTCTTGTTTAATATTTTCATATAGTGTGTAGAGGAATTCATGCCTAGAAGAAACAGGACTGGATTATTATCTCCCTCATGACATGGGGCTGGTTGATGTCTCTAATATTTTCATCAATAAAATACACAGTTTTTACCGACAGCAATGACAGTGTTAGTAGAAGATGGTATTTAATGGTTGACAGCTCATTAAATGTTGATAATGCTCATGATATAACACTTAGGGGAAACAAATTACCTGGAACCTCTACACAGCAGCAAGTAAGAAAAAGATAAGAATTATATAAAGAAGGACAGCTGGAGCTGGAGACTAAGAGAGGAAGCAAGAATCAGAGATGTAATCAGGTGCTGCATAATACACATGGACCAAACTTCCCTAGTGTGTTTGACCTTTGCAAGGCCAATTATTTCAAGAACAAAATGGTTTTTGCTTTTCTACAATATACACAGTGAACTGGGGAAATATTTAAGCTTTAATCTTTGAGACAGTCTTTAATTGGAAACGATTAGCATATTTATTAAAAACAGTACAATATATATGACTTTATAAAGTATTTGCCACTCTATGGCATTTATGCAACTTCATTATATCGCTGCATTTCTCTTTAATCTGATCAGGTGAGTGGAAAGGTGATTCTTTGTGCATCTGAACCCTGCAAAAAATGTACTTAAAATGGTTTCCATATTCTGCAAACATTTGTAACGCTGTGGATGATTGATTAGCTTCCCCTGAAATGTTCCACATGATTTATAATGGTGTTTTATTGTCAGATTGCCAATTAGTTAGGCACTAAAGTCCATCTGTTATTGAACAATACAATTGTCTAAGCAACCAATTTAGTCATGCAGCTGTTTTTTGTTTACTGTGAGCTTTACTTTGAAAAAAAAATCCTTAATGTTTACTAATTATTAATTATGCAACCTACACTATGGTGTTAGCTTTTAAAGAATGGTTTACATTTGCATTAGGTTTTGGTGAATAGTTGTGAGGGGTTCCTATATACTGTCAAATCTGTCACTGCTCTGGAACATGCCGCTGAGTTGTTTGGCCCAGCAACAAAATTATTATTCCACAGATACCTTCAAATAATGGTATTTTCAAATTTCTACCATTTGCATGAAGATAAAAAGGTATTTCCAGAAGCAGAAAGAAGCCATCAAAGTGTGAACTTTTAACCAAAGCTTTAAAATTCTACCACTTCAAAAGTGTTTCCAACAAATGTGTTAGAAGCATATCCCGCATTGATAAGAAAACATTGCTTATATCAAGCACTACAAACTTTTTATTGTGTTGCCAATACTGACAGCCTTGACAGCAGACTTTACAAGTCCCTTTGGTATTTAGATAATTATGAAATGCAAATACGTTTGGCATAAGAAACATAAAGAAAAGTAATTAGCTGAACATCTGTTGTTGCTTCTGGCTAGATTGTCAAGGGAGCTGTGAAGCAGGATACGTTATAAATTCACTTAATTAAGGTTTTCCAGGCAATAGAAATAGATTTTGTTGTTTTTAATCATGATTGTTCTTTTCAATGGATTTAAAATAAGAGCCCAGTGTAAAACTAGGATCTATAAGACCAACAGAATAAAAGCCCCCAGTGGAAGTAATATTTCATTTACAATGGACTTTGTAAATTGTTCTTATGTTATGGCTTCTTACCTGACTATGCCCTGCCTTCATGAATGCAACAAATAAATAAAACCCAAAAGAGAATAGTTAATAAAAACAGGACATTGATTTATTTTTATGTTCAATTTTTCTATTCATGTATTTATCATATGTATTGCTATCATTCTAAAAGCTTAATTCTCATATCGGTGCAGAAATAGAGAAACATAATGGCACATAAGCAAAGAGGTGCAACCGACACAAAACACAGATCCCAGTTCTACCACAAATATAGCTAGTGTTAAAAAAATGTATTATAATGTATTAAAAAATACATTTGAAACTAAACAAAAATCAATTAACAAACATGACAGAATTTAATGAAAACCACCAATATTTTATTTTTTAAACTCTCAGTTCTCAGGTTTGTTTCTAAAAATTTCAGACCGAAACCGCTAGAAGTGGATCTGTTTCTTGCCACAGTTACCTCTCATCCAGGGAAAGCTCCTTCTGCTGTAAGTGTGGCTTGATTCCAACCATAGGCCGTATGTTAGTGGATAAGGCTTTGATGGTGTAGTTCATCTCATTCTCCCTTGTAACATCGCTGTCATAACCTTAGAAGAAATAAAGAAAAAAAATCATCACTATACAAAAGCAACTCTTAAACACATTCACTGATTGCTTCTACTAGAGGCTTAACTGTAATAATGCAAGTAAACTGTTAAACTATAAAGCAGTTATTAAGAAAGCAAAAGTTGCTAAAACAATGTAAGACACAATTCTCTTTCATCTGACTTACCACCATCTTCCTCAGAGTCTAGATCAGACTCTTCACTATCACATAATCTGGTTTCCCGGTGTCCTTCCATCTCATGAGTCCACAACATGAGGGATGTATCCAATCCACCCACTGTTATTAGTAGGCTGTCATCATGTATCCAGCGAAGGTTGGTAACATGTGAACTGTGTGCTACATACCTCTTAAATTTTCCAAATTTCCCCTGAGAATCACAAAAAAAGTTTTTTTCCAACAGAATGGGCACAGTACTAGTCACATCATATCCAGCTTTCTCTATTTATTGGTTATACAGTAAATAGAAAGAAGCCTCTGCAAATTGTTTTCCATCACTTGAAGGTTGTGGAAATAAATGGAATAGCTGCACACTATGTTGGCCATGCATTTTTCAACCTGATGAAAATTCCCAAAAGCTAATTGGAGAGCTATAGATATCAGAAAATATATTTTTATTGGAGGACACATAAACACAATCATCCATTTTTGGATCCAAGGTTGAGTTGTTGCTGACCCAGCCTCTTGAAAAGTTATTGGGGTAATCTGAAAATGACAAGATCCCCTAACATTTTCAGATTGTTTATGGGCTGCAGTAGAACATCATGTTTGTGCTTCAAAATCTATTATATAAATATCAGGTTCTCAAACTAGGCTTGTAAAAAGATAGTTAGCTGCAGCTGATTTACATGGAAAACAACATTGCCTATTTTGATTTGTTCATATTCAGCTTTTTTGTTATTAATTTGTTATGTTTTGCTATTAATTGAATTGTCACTATCTACCATTGCCTCTTGTTGTATTATCTGTTTCCCAAATCAGCCTGCAACTCCCATACTTTTCATTTACTCCTTGCTGCCCTTGACTGTTGTGTATTATCCATTACTTCTCTGTTATTGTATGTTTTCAATTGCCCCAACTGTCTCCGCAACTCTACTTTGGTAATGTACATGTCTATACATATCCCTTTTAAATCAATTGCCATCTACTTCCTTCTATTAATTTTCTTTATCTGTAAGTGCCCCTCCTTTCCCTTTGTAGCTATATCCCAGTATTACTGTTAATGCCTTTAAATCAATCCAAATCTGCACATTTCTGCACATTTCTGCCCATGGATTCTCATTGATTGTCACAATCAGGGAATGTGTCAGTTACTGTATCTATTATTTAGTGCTCTAAGGAATCTATGCTTTCATTATTCATTACTGCAAAAATTTAACAGGTCATTTAAAATTATTACTTTTGAATTTTATGTTAGCATTAAAACTTACTTTAACTGGGTATCGGAATAGCTTCACAAAGCCAAAGTCATCCCCGGTTGCCAATACTTTGCCGTCACTCGTAAGAGAGGCAGCCATCACATCACTCGCTTCTCCAATCACTGGCCAGATGCCTTCACAGCTTGGACCTTGAACACTTGTCCAAGATGCCCAGGAAATTTTTTCTACCTGAGAAATAGAAAGCTCAGAGTACTTGCCTCATGGTTCTATATAACCACTAAATGAAGAATCATTTGAAGTCAGACATTTCTAATAGCCTCAGTTATATATAATGTTGATTTCAATTTCACTAATGATACATTTTTACTTTTTTTTTAAATTAAGGACAATATGATTTTTCCAACAAAAATCACGCAATATATTTTATTTCAGCATATAAAAATAATTTCACCTAACAGAAATAGCAGTTGCTCATTGGAAAATACATTTAATTTAATAATTTAAGCACAGTCTACTGTGATTAATACTATTTAAATAATGTTCTTAGCTCCTGCGAAAGAGATAAGACAGCCAAGGACTTTGCATCTAAGAATATTGCATGGCTTTGACTACAGTGGCAGTCCTCGTCTTACCTCATGGCTTGGAATATTCCTTTTTTTTCCACGTGGAGCTTCAAAAAACAGCTGCTCTTTAGCACCAGTGTTTACTTGTATCAGCTTCCCTGAAAATAGCAAAGCAGTATTGATTATTTAAAAATGATCTTGTGATACACAGTAGTCTTTGCTGCCCAAAGGCATGTTAAGGGCCATAAATAATCATTTTAGAGCCACTTTTGGCACATGGGCCAGCAATTGAATAACCTTGTTCTAATACTGCCTAACATAGTTTCAAGTGCAGCTGTTTGTCTTTCACAACAATGTATAACACTTTTTATTCCAGAATTTATTTGCCAACTGAATGTGTTCCTTTGACTTCAATAAGTTAGAGCATTTATGCTTTTGTCTGGTATGAAAGTACACACAGTGCATGCATACACAATGCACAGCGCCGATTCTAAGGTAAGGGCCGCCCCCCTCACTGACTTACCTGTCGGGAGGGGAGGCAGGAACACTAATGCAGAGAGCGAAATTGCGATCTCTCGCATTAGTAAAGCCGAATTTCCGGTTTAAAAAACGGAAATTCGGCTCTTAAAGGTACCAGGAGTGGCTTTTTGCCGCCCCTGGAAACCTCTCAGGCGTTGCCACCTGAGGCGAGTTTCTCAACTAGCCTCATTGGCGGCGCGCCCTTGACAATGCATAATGTAAATATACACATAATAAAACAATAAATCCCAATATTTAATTGAAAACTTTTGTAAAAAATATTTTACACTCCTTTATACATATACCGCACTATACAAAACTACCTATCACAGCCAACAGGAATTCTTGGGTGTTATACAATAACATAATTCTATTGATACTTGTGTGCGTGTTGGAGAACTGATTTTTAAAATGGTTATAGAATTTGAGAGAAAGTAACAGGTCTTCTTACTTAAAGTCTGAAAGTCTGATTTAACTATGAAGCTATGTGAAGGTATGGAGGGGTATGTGTATGGATGCTGGATTTTATTTGAAGGGGTTGAACTTGATGGACTATTTTTCAGCCTGATTTAACTATGTAACAATGTAGAAGTAAACTAGAAATTAGATGAAAGGAAGCCACGCATACTCACCAATAGTGTCCCAGTCTAAATGAGTGATATAGCTGGAAGATCCCTTGCAAACTCCAACCCTCTTGCTACTCATGACATTGTAAATATCTACAAAGTTATCATAGGAAGCAACTGCCAAGTATTTTCCGGTACCTGAAAAATATCCACGGTCCATGTAAAGATTTCTAAACTGGGACACATCATAGGGTTACCAGATCATTTGAAAATTCAGGTACACATATAATAAATGCAGGTTGCAGATCTGCACTGATTGTATTCAAAGGAAACTGCAATCACGGCAACCCTTTTAGCTGGATTTTCTAAACGTGTCTGTGAAATTTTAAGTGGCCTGATAGCCCTACAGTAGGACCAATAGCATTGAGTATGTTATTTACCTGGAGAAAAACGGATATCAGAAATGACATCCTTCCTGTGATGAAAAGAGACCAGATCTTCCAGGGTATCTGCATTCACAATTATAAAGCTCCCATCATTCAGCCCAACGGCAACAGCTTTTCCATCTGGAGAGAAGGAGCAGCATCTACCACCTTTGGGAAGAAGAAAGGCTGTGCTGTAAGTATTAGGAGCTGAGAACTGGCCAAGGAAGTCTTTTTGTAATTAAAAAAAAAAACTACATTTCACAGCAGATGAGAATGAAACGGGATGTAAACCCAAATAATATATGTTGTATAATGAAAGAAAACAGAATACAGTATACATTCATTGCACATTTGCAAAGGTTTATGATTTACAGGCCTGTAAATATTAAAAATTATGGAGGAATGCAAGGCATTGTGGAAATTGCAGCTGGCTATGGCAGCGTGGTACAGGTATGGGAACTGTTATCCAGAATGCTCTGGACCTGGGGTTACAATTATTCATACCTTAACTCTACTAGAAAATCATGTAAGCATTAAATAAACCCAACAGGCTGGTTTTGCCTCCAATAAGGAGGAATTATATCTTCGTTCGGATCAAGTAAATTTACTGTTTTATTATAATAGAGAAAGGGGAAATAGTTTATAATAATTTGGATTATTTGATTATAATGGAGTCTAGAGTCTATGGGAGATGGCCTTCCCATAATTCAGAGCTTTCTGGATAACAGGTTTCTGGATAATGGATCCTATACATGTACATTTAAATATGCAACCCTTTCTCTCAGTTCCATAAAGAGCTCACACTTCAACAACCTGGTGTGTATAAACCTAGCTTTTGTGACATTTCTTATCTTTTCTGGAAAAAGATTTTTCATATAGCGATCACCCATTTAGTGTATAAATGGGAAAAAATCATCACAAACTGTGAACTGGTATTTTCGTAATAATTCCTGAATCTAGTTTATTAATACTTAAAAGTTACATAATTATTACATATGTTTCAAAAAGAGAATCAGAAGAAAAGTGACAGCTTATATGGTATAATCGTTGTAAAGATATAACTCTATATAATAAATTGGGCTATATAAATATAGGATCATAATAATGTGCAGTAACGCGGATCCCACACCTTGCACTTCAGAAAACTCATTCATCAGTATGGTTATGCTTACCCTTCTTCAGTTTGCGCACAGCCAGCATACAATGGCTGGGAGAAAGGTCCCAGATGCGCAGGGTCTTGTCATCACTCACAGTGGCACAGATAGGTAAGTGAGGATGTGTGGCCAAGCCCCAGACCTCCCCTTCCATGTGTCCCTGAAGAAAATGAGAAAATAAGGGTTTGAGATTGAACATGCATCATCACATGGAGAAAAAGAAAGATAGAGCACACCAGTCACTGCATATGCAGGCAGTTTTTAATGCAAATCCAGAAAAAAGCATCTTTCAATGTCTCAAGTGTAACCTAATTTTGTGGCATCGTTATCCTCTGTCTGGCTGATCATAAAATTGGTACGTGTGTAGAATGGGGAAGATCTCAATCTACTGTGCTTATATACTACAAGGTACATGCGATTTCATGGGAAAGACTGTTGATATCAGCAGAAGGTCTGGATTTATTGTTAATCTATACGCATATAGTATGTCCAGCCCTGCTGTGGCTGTGGTATATAATTGATTTGGTTTGATCAGGCAAGAGGATTCGGTTAAATCTGAATTCAGCTGAAAAAGGCCAAATTCTTGCCATTATTATGGGGCAGAATGCTGCATTGTTGCAGAACCCTCCATAGTTTTATATATTTGTAATAAGCTTAGGGGGTCTCAGCAATCCAACATCTTTGAAATCTTCTTTTTCCCCTTGCATTCAATAAAAAATGGTTATAAATCCACATGATTTTCCATATTGGATAAAAAAAACTAATGTCATTGAACTATCATTAAATACCAGTGCACAGAGCACTGATCTAGCAACACAGTTTAAAATAACAGTGCTGTTCAATATGTCAGTGCTCTAAAAATACATGACTATGGAGATTTTTATTCATTCAGGTCATGGTATATCTAATGTAAGTAATTATAAAACAACTGGACTTGCTGAGTAATTATTGAAGATGTTTCACTACTCATCCGAGCAGCTTTTTCAGTTGAACATCAATCTTCACTAATTACTCAGCTAGTCCAGTTGTTTTATAATTACTTTTATTAGCTAAAAATACATGTTAATAATAATAAATGGCTAATGTCTTCCTTTGTACCCAGTTTCATAGTCCTGCCACACATTCTCGTTTTCTGTATGGGGGTAGTGTTGGAACAAGCACCACAAATATATATATATATATATATATATATATATATATATATATATATAGCTTGAAAATACGACAATTTCGGGACATTTCTGGCTTTGGGATTACCTGAACAAGCAAAGTGACAGGTCCACTTTTATCCACCTCCAAAATCTCACCATTCTTAGTTCCTACCAGGATATGTCCATGGCCTAGTGATATGGCACGAATAGAAGGATTATCTTCAAGTAAGAGCCCTGTGATAATCAGAGATGAGAAAACAGAGAAAATGGTGTCATCATTTTAAAGACTAAAGGTTTTCGCTCGATTTTATCGAGGTCCTGAGCATTCTGGATAACAGGTCCCATACCTGCATTTAGTATTTTTTGAGAAAGCAAAACGGTCCCTAAACATGTCCCACAGGGGCATCTGATGGTGACTTTTAATAAAGCATCTTCTATCTCGTATCTATGTGCTTTCCAATTACTGAACTTATCTGTTACAGAGGGTAAAACATTTGATTGACAATTAAATATCTTCAGTTGTATTTTAAGATCACCTTTAGATCCAGGAGCCAATGCAGCCCTTTTGATGGCATAAGTTTTGAGGCAACGTTCAAAAGAATCGTCCCAGAGAGCCACAACTCCATCTTTCCCTCCGGTCACAAAGCCCTATAAAATGTGAACAGACAAAATACCACTAAGTATTATAGCATAGGCCAGTGATATCTAACACCTTCTAATATGTTCTCCTATTAAAGTCATACTGACACTAAAAATTTTCTTTTCGAAATATTAATCTACATTAAAAGTTACTTATAGGTTATGTTGATCGTTTTTCACTGATAGTTCTGCTTTTGTAAGTAATTGTTACTTAAAGTTCCTAAACTTGACTGTTTTTGCCAACCTGACTGTTCCTTCTCAGCCTGTCAGTTAGAGTTTCTAATTCTAGCAGACTACTGCTGCACAAATATGGCAGCCCCCTCATAGAGGAAGAGGGTAGTCAGAAAGGTTATGTAACAGCATCTGGCAAATACTTTAATGGCAAAATTATAAATAGTATTCAAAGACAATAGTGTATTATATATTAAAAACTTTATTTTCTGATATTGGTGTCTCTTTAAGGCTAATTTTAGGAGCTGAACCTCAGTGGTATCTCGTATGTGTCACATTAATTAGTCTAGTTGAAGCATATAAGGGGGTGAATTATAAGTGTGTGTAATAGCAATGCAATGTTGAGGTTGCCCAACAGTGGTGTCCTTGGGAATAAAATCATGACTCTACTGTGTCTCATGAATCAGACTGCTTCTTACCTTATCCAAAGCATGCATACTGAACACTGGTCCATCATGAGCTTTCACTGTTTTTATAAGAAACAGATCCCTCCAGATACAAACATCCCCTGTGCAGGTGCCAGAAAAGGACATCTCCTCTGTCCAGCCATACACCACACACATCATTGTGTCAATTTTTGCTCCTGCTCCTGTACCAATACAAGCCTTGCGCCCAATGAGTCCCCCTCCTGGCAGGAAAAGAAAAAAGAAGATTATAATTTAAATACATAACATACTTAATGAAAAACGTATCTGTATTTCATTTTGATACCTAAATTAAAGTTGCGCCTGTCTTACTTAATATCAATAGCTGAAGCTCTACAGTTATTTCCGATAACTTCCGTTATCGGAAACCTGTTATCCATATTACGAGAAGGTCATCTCCCATAGACTCCATTTTAATCAAATAATTCAATATTTTAAAACATATTTCCTTTTTCTTTGTAATAATAAACAGTACTTAGTACATGATCCCAACTAAGATAAAATGAATCCTAACTGGAGGCAAAACAATTCTTCTTGAGGTTTATTTAATGTTTAAATGATTTTTTAGGATACTTGAGGTATAACATTCCCATTCCTACTATAATTCTGAAAACCTGCAAAGTAAAATGCCATTTCTTACTCTATTGTAACTTTATGTTTACGTCCTTACTAATATGAACATAAAACAGCACTTTTCATTATTGCAAGTTATGCATATCACACCTGTTCTTTGTACTTTGCACCTTGTGGAAGTAAGCACAAAGAAACGTGAGCCTTCTGTATCACACTGAATACATAAAATATGAATGTAGGTGTTTTAAAAAAGAAATTGTGATGATTGTGTGCATTTAATTTCTTTTAAAGTCTGAATGTTTTTCACTGTCTAATCTTTTAATATTCTAAAATTAAGTTAGGTCAGCCTTCTCTGGTTAGAACATAGGAAGTGTAATTATAAATATGTCCACTAGGTGTTGCTGTGAAACCATTTTTCTAAAACTGTCCTGTTACATACATACACAATGCATCCAAGTTTACTAAATTTACTAAAGAAGAGAAAATCACTCTTTAGTCAAGCCTAACTGAATGATTTTAAATCATAGCATATTATATCTTATATGTAAATCTGTCCTGAAGCATCTTTCATTTTGGATCGATTGACATCAGGTTTAAATTTGAATCCATTTACAAAGACTGTGAATCCTCACTGTTAAAGAGAATTCTAAAGAACTTTGGAAGACTTGGATGTAGATATATATTGTCAGAGATTACAATGTGGTTCTAATACTACATCTGAACGGAAATTATTATGAAATTATGTAAGGATTCCAGAATTGAATAGCCCTGAATAAAGCTCTGTCATTGAAAGGAATAATACCCGCACAGCACTTTCCATACCTGCCCTTCTCCAGAACCTCATGTGCTTTATCCCAGCAGTGATTAACTTGTCAGGCATGTACGGGTTAATTTTCACCACAAAAATTTTTTCTTTGCTTCCTCTGGAAAACACAAAATATGTTTTATGTTATTATTACCCTGGAATAGAAATTATTTATTCAGAATGTAACAGAGCTGATAAATTGGACCTAGCTCAACTGGAAACAAGGGCAGATTACCCTTCAAGTTCACTGCACACACGCAGATCATTAGATTACAAATGCATAAGCCTGCACATTTCGTTCTAATGGAGTCTCAAGGGAAAGTCCCTAAAGAGGCTTTAAAGAAAAGAGGAGCAAAGAAATACAATTCCTAAAATTGTTTTACAGAGAACAAAAGAGGGATGGGAAGATGGGATGTCTGGGAAAGTTATCTTCATATTCACATACTTCACAGATGAGAGTTTTTCTCCCTTCTTCCAGTCCCAAAGAACGATGGTGTGATTGTCATCGATGCCAACAGAGGCCAAACGTTTTCCATCGGCTGAGCAGGAAACAGAAAAAAAGATGAATTTGGGGAACAGTACATTTCTCTTTATATTCACTTTAATGCCTCCATGTGTACCTAGAGAGTTTCCTCGTCATATTGCCTGCTTAAAACAGGGCACACACAGGGCAAACCTGGTATTATCAAGAGGGAAACATTATAGAGATTGTGATATATAATTGATATTTTATAAGGCCATTTGTGAAGAGAATTCACCTGGCAGAAGGGAAGGATGACAGTAAATGGGTGACATAAAGAGAAGCAGTTTTACATCTGGTGCTCAGTGCAGAGTGTGGTGTCCAGGGAGGTGCAAGTGCTCCTAGACTGAGTACTAAGGGTATGTGCTCTTGCACCTCCTATAAAAATGATCTCTAGTGTTTCCTGTCATTCTTCTACTGTATGCCTTCATCTACCATAAGGTAAAGGAAATCTGGAGTGTCAGGAACTAGTACTGTGTATAATGTTGTCTGGGCTCACATCCATTTTTGTGGCCACACCTACTAATTATCATGTTCATTTTACAAAATCTGGCAGGTTATGAAAGTTTGAACACATTTCTGTGATTTTAATGTGTTATTACAGTTTTGCTAATGAAGGTGAATTGCCCTTTAAACAGTTTCCCCAAGAGACCTGCTTATCTGAAATAGCAGCAATTCAACAGTACATAACATAAAGATAGAAACTCAGAGATTGTCTATAAGCATTACAGCTTGGTTCACTGCTGCCTGCATACATAGGGCTTGTCTTTTAGCAAAGCTTTAGCCACCTTTATACTGGTTATATCATAAACACAGGTTTTCCAGACCTGGCTCTCCACATAAGTTGTCAACTCTAACTGCTTCAGCAAGTACCTCACACACTTATTATTTCCTGCCTCCTTTGGACAGAGCTCCCCTCCCCCAGATGGATACATGACTCACAGAACCTGTACTAGTTATATTACATGCTGCTTGCACCCAGTCTGTTATTCTGCTCATATGCTGGGTCTCATAGAGCATTCTGGGAGATATGTACCTTTCCTCTTGTTTTTCAAGACAGTATATATATAAAATGCCATGAATATCTTGTAAACTATATAAATAAGGCATAAGCCTTATATAGTTTACAAGAGGGGGTACTTTATTCACTATATAAATGGTGCTTGACCATATAAAAACAGAAGGCAGAGTGTTTTTATACAGGTCATGGAACTCCAAGGTGACTTGGATATATATCTATATATATATATATATAGATAAAGCAAAAAAACCGCACTCACAGGACTTTTGAAGGTGCAAAATCAAAAATGATCTTTATTTCAATGTTTCGGCTATTCACTTAAGCCGTCATCAGGAAGTGACACTTCCTGATGACGGCTTAAGTGAATAGCCGAAACGTTGAAATAAAGATCATTTTGATTTTGCACCTTCAAAAGTCCTGTGAGTGCGGTTTTTTTGCTTTATCTATGATTCACCATAACCAGCACCTAGGCAGAAGCATTTGTTATGCGTGCACCAGAGTTTGGACTTTATATATATATATATATATATTTATATATATATATATATATATATATATATATATATATATATATAGAGAGAGAGAGAGAGAGAGAGAGAGAGAGAGAGAGAGAGAGAGAGAGAGAGAGAGAGAGAGAGAGAGAGAGAGAGAGAGAGAGAGAGAGAGAGAGAGAGAGAGAGAGAGAGTTCAGAGCTGGTGCACCAATCAACGAAATGCCTGGGTGCTGGTTATAGAAAGCATACAAACGAAAAAAATGAAACCGCACTCCTAGGGCTTTGATGAAAAACAAGTGGAAGGCTTTATTTCAACGTTCCTGACGACGGCTCGAGTGTAGCAGCCGAAACGTTGAAATAAAGCCTTCCACTTGTTTTTCGTCAAAGCCCTAGGAGTGCGGTTTCATTTTTTTCGTATATATATATATATATATATATATATATATATATATATATATATATATATATATATATATATATAATATATATGTAAGATCAGCACTCTCTGTATGGTTCATTGAAAAAACGTGTCAATTTATCCACACTTTTACATGTTATCCAGTGGATAACATGTAAAAGTGTGTGTATAAATTGACACGTTTTTTCACCAAACCATACAGAGAGTGCTGATCTTCTTTTCATATATTACTACTGATTTGATCGTGCACCTCTGGCTTCGTCTTGGATTGTCAGATAATATATATATCTATCTATCTATCTATATATATATATATATATATATATATATATATAATGTTTAGATATATATGTTTTTATTCTATTTGGTGGTATAGTTTGGTAGTTGTGCAACTGATGTAGCACTTATATTTGCACAGTAGGATTACTATAACCATTTTAAAAGAAATCAACGATGTACAATAGTTCACCTGAAAAATCCACTGCACACACTCCATACTGGTGATGTCCCTTTAACACAGAAAGTGGTTTGATTGTCTCAGTGTCCCAGATGTGAACTGTACTCTCTCGACCCACCTAAAAAACAATCCTGGGTCATTGTGAGGAATAATAAAACTAAATAAAACAACTGGTTATGATGCGAATCCTTAATCCGCCCATAAAAAGTTGTGTCTAATATTAATAGCAACAGCAATAAAATATATTGGTGATTTTAATTAATTTATCTACATGTTTAACAAAAAGACAATATTTGTAGTTAACTGTGTAAAATTTGTAAATACATTGAGGGGCAAATTCATCAAGGGTCGAATTCATCAAAATTCATCAAGGGTCGAATATCGAGGGTTAATTAACCCTCGATATTCGACTGAAGAATGAAAATCCTTCGACTTCGAATATCGAAGTCGAAGGATTTTGCGCAAATACTTCGAACGAACGAACGAAGGAATAATCGTTCGAACGAACGATTAGAAGGATTTTAATCCAACGATCGAAGGATTATCCTTCGAACAAAAAAAGTTAGGCAAGCCTATGGGGACCTTCCCCATAGGCTAACATTGGGTTCGGTAGCTTTTAGACGGCGAACTAGGGGGTCGAAGTTTTTTCTTAAAGAGACAGTACTTCGACTATCGAATGGTCGAATAGTCAAACGATTTTTAGTTAGAATCCTTCGATTCAAAGTCGAAGCTGTAGTCGAAGGTCGAAGTAGCCCATTCGATGGTCGAAGTAGCCAAAAAAACACTTTGAAATTCGAAGTTTTTTTTCTTCTATTCCTTCACTCGAAGTTAATGAATTAGCCCCTGAAAGTATATTTTGTAACAAATAATTTGGAATAATGTTATTGTATTGTTTCACCTTGTGCTCAGGCTGCAATTTTAGCTAGAACATTAAAGAAAAAGCATTTTAAAATGCCAGCTTAAACAGATTTAACTTAAAAACCTTCTTCCACTATCCAAAAACGAACCCATCTGACCTATAACCAGGGCTGTACAATAATCATATGGACCCTTAAATGGGCTATATTTGGCAGTGCAATTGGTGTAAGCATTGCTGCAATGCAATATTAGCAATTGCTTTGCAGGGGCACATCTCCCATGTCCAGTCCAAGCAGTAGGTTTCAGCACTGATGTAGCTGGTGACGATGATGAAGTGATGTTGGTGATTATGTGATAAAGTTAGTGAGTAACTAGTGCTTTGCTACATCAGACAGGACCAGATTGAGTGTGAGGGAATGTGTTCACCCTACGGCCCAATGGATCGTCACCAATGAGATTTTCAATCCTGCCCAAGTTGGATGAGGACATTTGTAGTTTTTTCTCCTTTATTAAGGCCAATAAGATGACAATGAACTCAGGAATGGCGAATATGAAAGCAACATTATCCATGTATGGCTAGCTTAAGTGACAAGGACCTACCTGTCCTGTTGCTACGTAATCCTTTAAAGGGTGAATGGCAAGGCAAAGGATATCATCATTGTGCCCTAAATAAAACCTTTGGGTGTTCTGCTGCCGGTTGTATACCACACCAATTGCTGCCACATGGTAAACAATCTCACCAGTCTGGGTGTAGAATAGATTACTCCTACAATCATAACCCCGGTACCTAAAGAAAAAAAGAATCGTTTAAGGTATAAACATATAAGGGAAAGGAGTAGCATGATTAAAGTAGGGATACACTGAAGCCATGATTTGGTTCTGATTATTTTGGCTGAATCCTAGCACTTTTTGATGGATGCAAGACTCTTAGGGGCCAATTTATGATTGCTGCAGCCTTTTGGCTCCAGCAATAATGAAGGAAACCCCGTGTGAGTTAAGGAACTCATGCAGAAAAATGAAACCTCATTAGTTGAAGATTTTCTTATTTAAGAAAACCTGCTTAAAAAATATCTCAATTCACTAACTAGCAATCATAAATCAGCCCCTTAGTGTTCAGTCATGCCAAATCTGAACCCTAAATGTCATGTGACTTTGAATTACTGATTATATATATATTTGGAATTTAGCCAAATCTTTATGTTGCATTCAGCGTATCACTAGTTCATACTTACTCTTAGGAAAAAGGGGTTAAATTATACTTTAAATGTTAGTTGTCAACACCCTAAAATCAATGTTTTCATTTAGTCACATCTATGCCTGTGATATTACAGGAATTTAAAGCACATTTTCTTATGAGAAACATGTCTAAAATATTAAGGTTTATAAACAGGATAGCATTAATTCCCACCCATGCACAAAATGCAGACGAATGCTATTCAGAGGAGCACGTTCCCGTCTCTTGGAAGAAGCACTTCTGTGGAGGTCTTTGCATTGCTCTTTAAGCTGAGGTAGATCTTCTTTATAAACCTAAAGTTAAAAAGTGCATTTGCAAATGATAATACTTTTTGTGGTATAAATGAGGTACAGTATAAATTTTGCAAAAACAATATCTTACATCTGATTTACCATCTTCTGTAGCAATCCAATAACAATGAGTTTTGTGGGTTTTTTTTTTTTTAAACAAAAAAAAATGATTCCAGGACAAATCACCAAAAGAACAGCAAATTGCAATTTTTTGGGGAACTAATGTCTGTATTTTGATATCAAACAAGGTCCCATCAAAATTCTAGTTGATTGTCTGAAGTCTACGGCAATAGGGGTTATGCAAATATTTTACTATACTAAGCTAAAAGCTAGCTAAAATACTCCAGGAGTTTTAACATAAATACCAAATATGTATTTTCCTTCAACCCAAAGTGGTTGGTCTCAGTGTATTTGAACCCTCTGAACTCTTCTCATAGCTTCCCTGAGATGAATGAGAGTCTTTATCTGATTATAATGAAGATGGCTGTATGGCAGTCCAGTTCACCAGGTAACAACTTTATCCATGAAGTATGTGATTATCCGTTATACTGCATTTTCAACAGCCATATATGATAGTATACAAAGAACTGAATTGAGTCCTTATGTAGGATGGGGGCCATAAATACATATTAGATGGTTACATACAGCCCACAAGTATTCTGTTGGGGGTCGGGAACCTCAATTTAGAGTAGAGTGTGTTTTTTAAGATAACCTACACACCAGTTCTTTACAAATGATAATGTTACCTGCCGACGATATGTGATCTGGGTCTCTTGCTCAATCTCAGAGTCCAGCTCTGGGACATCCGACTGATCTGAATCTGACTCTTCACTGTTGGAATCGACCAAACTTTCTGATTACGAAAAGAGAAAAGTAAAAAAAATGGACAAGAAGAGTCAAAACAGGAATTTGAATTCTTAGAACTATGGTAACTTTAGTGCTGGTTTACTGGCATCAGCAAGGTTTGTTTTAATGGGAGGTTTTTCCACAACATTCATTCAGAGAGTAAATAATACTTGAACACATTTGCTGTACGGTAGGTTATTCTCCCAAGAAATTCTTTAATGTTATACCTTAATATTATCATATAGCATCAAAATCTATAGAAGATTCTGCATGGACGTGTATACCCTTAGCAGGTTGAAATGGGGACCCATGTATTCACACACTCACCTTGTGGGGCTATGTGTAGAACATCTTTCAGTTTCCTATCAGGGATAAATTTCCACTGGAAGACAGAATGATCAGCTCCACCAACCGAAATGATCCACTGGTAGTCATGTGACCATCGAACATTTGTCACATGAGCTGAATGACCCAAATACTTTCTAAATTTTGCACCTGTACAGAAAATGATTATGTTCAGATAAATGTATCATTGGTATAAGTAAAATATGAAGTATTGAGAGGTTTTTACGTCTTGTGCACAAACAGAACACAAAGGGGCAAATTTACTTAAGGTCGAATATCTAGTGTTAATTAACCCTCGATATTCGACTGTCAAAGTAAAATCCTTCAACTTTGAATATCGAAGTCGAAAGGATTTAGCGCTATTCGTTCAATCCTTTGAATCGTTCGATTCGAAGGATTTTAATCCATCGATCGAACGATTTTTGTTCAACCAAAAAGCTAGCCCATAGGCTAACATTGACTTCGGTAACTTTTAGGTGGCGAACTAGGGGGTCGAAGTTTTTTCTTATAGAGACAGTACTTCGACTATCGAATGGTCGAATAGTCGAACGATTTTTAGTTCGAATTGTTCGATTCGAAGTCGAAGGTGGAAGTAGCCAAAAAAACCATTCGAAATTTTTTTCCTCTATTCCTTCACTCGAGCTAAGTAAATGGGCCCCAAAGGATTTTCTCCAGGAATACTGGGTAACAGTGGGCCTTAGCTGCAGAGTATGTGAATCAGTAAAAAAGTGTCAGCAAAGGATTATTACTTACTACTATACAGGAGGTCAAAGTGTTAGGTTACTAAGAACATTCATTTAATATTTTGAGAGACTCATTTAAGAACACAAGAGCAATGTGTAAACTATTGTTTTTTTTTAACCACAATACAGCATTTCCTCCATTTCCCAAAAAATCCATCTTAATTTAGTGCAACAAAACTTGCATGCACTTAACATACAGTATATAGAGGGAAATCAAATACTTTTTAGTCCACATTGTCACCAGTGCCTTGCCTGATCATAGGTCCACTCTACTTGTTCCACCTGCTTTGTACCCTGCCTGCCTTGCCTGTCTTCCATGTTCCAGTGCCTGTCTTGTGTATACTACCTGTTCCCCAGTACCTAAATCATCCTAAGTGACTTATTCCTAACCAAGTGGCCAGCAGCCCTGACCCTTGTGGAAATCAAAGTCACCATCCAAATGTTGCACCTAAAAAGTAAAACTTGAACAATAATGGGATAATATAATAAAAGCTATATCAATCGATATGTAGGTAGAATTACTTTTTCACCAGTTTGAAACAAACAGTTGATTGGTGGCTTTGGGCTACTACACCTGGGCAAACTTTGAACCCTTTAGGTACATCTCCTCAAAAATGTCAACATTTTCTATCTTTGGAGCAATGGCACACAAGGCTTATTTATTTATTTATTTATTTATTTATATTACTCTCAAGATTAAGAACAATGACTTAAGGCTCTGTACCACCCTATCCTGCTTATACAGTTTGGCCCTTGGGTTTTTTTTACACAATCAATAGTAAAGAATAACTATCCCTCTATCAAAAATAAGTCAGATAATCAATGTTGAAGACAAGGAAATAATTACACCTTCAGATATTTACAGGTTTTGACAAAAAGACAAAATACCCTGCTCACTTAAAGGGGTTGCTCACCTTTGAGATTATTTTTAGTATGATGTAGAGTGTAATATTCTGAGACAGTTTGCAATAGGTTTTAATTTTTTACATTTTTTTTAGTTATTTTGCTTTTTTCAGCAGCTCTTCAATTTGCATTTTAAACAGTCTAGTAGCTAGGGTTCAAATTACCCTAGCAACCATGCATTGATTTGAATAGGAAACTGGAATATGAATAGGAGAGGTCTGAATAGAAAGATGAGTAATAAAAATTAGCAATAACAATACATTTGTAGCCTTACAGAGCATATGTTTTTTTAGAAGGGGTCCAATTATCAGTAAATACAATCAAAGTTGTGTAGTACCTTTTTTTAGAGTTGGATATCTGAAAAGTTTTATGATCCCGTAATCATCGGCTGTCACCAGAACTTGCCCGGGGTAATTGGCATCTACTGAACTGATATCGTTACTCTCTGAATATTTAGGCCAGATTCCATTTACTTCCAAACCAGAGACACATGTCCATCTAGCCCACTGAACTCCTTTCAGTTCTTCCTTATTGGGTACTTCTTTACCTCCTAAACAAATACACAATGCGGAAAGAGGACAATAATCTTAAAACTACATAATGTGTCTATTTTGAAACAAAGAAAGGTGTGAGTGTTAATTGCAATATTATATCAGGGGAACAGATTTGTTTTAATGCTACCATAGCTGGAAAGCTTCACGGTTCTGTGTTGGGATCCATATTCTTATTTACCAGGCATTCTGTAGAACATTCTTTTTCCACTGCCATCATTGGTTTGAAGAAATTTGGAGTCTGAAGACCAGTCCATGTGGGTGATGAAGGTCACAGATCCCATGCACTCTCCAACCTTCTTGTACCTCTGTACAACACCATAAATATCTATGCAGCTGTCATTGGAGCCAACTGCAAGTAAACTACCATCAGGGGAATACTTCAGCTCATGGATGGCTTCCTTTCGATCTTTTATGTGGACAACTTCTGTCATGTCTCTGAAAGAAATCATAATTTATAAATTACTTTTAAAATAACTATTTTCTTTAAAATAGTCTGCATTAAAATGTTTATATTTAATAAATGAATGTGTTCATGAAACATCAATATTTAAAGGTTGTTTTGACTTTTTTTCAACTGAAACTCTTATCTACTTATATGTCCTTCATAAAACATTCTAAAACAATAATATATTTAAAATATATTTTGTATGTGTACTTAAAGATACATGCTCTTATCCGTTGGGTTGCCCCATTGCCAAACAAGCAGATAATTTGTTATTTTGGCTACAAGTAAAGTGGGCCAAACTGGCTGATACATTCGCTGAAAAGGTACAAGATTGTAACTTCGAAAATAGAAATATTGTGTCCATGCTGAATACCTAAAATTTTGTGTTTCTCTGTTTTTATTTTGTATTGGTCTATATCTTGAGTTGTATATAAAGTTGCAGGGCATCTTAGGCTTCTGCCTGAGAGGAACTGTAATGTCCTGAATCGGTATAAGTTAACATTGTTTCACACTTTTACTTGGCAAAATTATCATCCAATAAAAGTGATAAGATCAATATACAAAATACAAATGTATAAGGTGAATACAGTTATTTTGCAAGATATAGCAAAGACAAACATGATTTTCTTATTTCACATTTTTTGTTTTTATTTTTACTTTAATTCGTCACCTGACTCGGAGCACAGTGAAAGATCCATCCTTCATTCCTAAGGCTAGATGGATGCCATCTGTACTAACAGCAGCACAGCGAATGGGTTCCTCCATGTTACATCGAGCAATCAGGGCATGGTCTATCAGGCTCCATATTCTGCAGTACATGAAACAGGAGACTTCTGAACAGTGGAACACAGAAGAATGTCTTTATTGTTTGGAAGAAGATACCATGACTTTGCTAAGCCGAACTCCCATTATTAGAGCTTACACTGTATATGACCTAAAATAAAAGGATTATCTCAATGACTAAGAACCCTAAATGGCCCATTCAACCATTCACAGACATCTGGTTTGCAATGTTCAACAAAAAATACCAATACGGGTTTTCAAAATGTGGCCACAGTGAAAAACATGAGACCTATGAAGTGTACACAGTATTCCAGACATGTATTTGTTATGTTTCTGGTGGAATAAAATACACTACAAATTTGTTCGGATAATTAAAGTAATAGCAAATATAAATATATAAACGGCTGTGCACACGCCCCAGCTAATTAATGGCGGTGCAGGAGATTAAAGTGTACATGATCCAAATTTAAAAAAGTATCTCAAAAATCGCACTCTGTATATTAAATCTCAATTCATTAAATTTTATTAATTATAGCACTGTTAAACAGTGCTTGGACAATATCAAATTTCTGGACAATTTAGTTAATTAATTATCTGTGTTTTTTTTGTGTTTTTCACTAATGTTTCTTTTTTTGTTTGAATTAATATATATATGAATTTATATATATACAATATTTATGTGTTTTTTTCTATGATATTTACGAACTTTGAATTTGGAAATGTAAATGAATTGAGATTTAATATATAGAGTGCGAGATACTTTTTAAATTTGGATAATTAAAGTGAATAATCAAATTAATTAATTATGGTTTCTCCTTTCCATTCAGTACCTTCTACCTCAATTTTTTTTTAAATTTTCCTCTAACCTTCTCAAAATAAAGATTCTGAAATCAATAGCAACAGTTTCAGCAGCATCTATTAATGACCACTGTAGGTATGCTGCTGTCAAAGTTGTCTACAGGAAATATCATGGTCATGCAAGTAATGTGGCAGCGCAGAATATATTAGAAACCTCGAATATTTTTGTACATGAAGTTTAATTAGTCTGTGCTTTCAAAAATGTAAAATAATTTATTTCAAAATATATATTTATTTAAAGAATAGCTACATCTAGACCTAGCTTTTGGATACTTAGGGCCATGAATATATGTCATATATTTAAATCTATATGTATATCATAAGGCTCCCATTGCACACATGCTAAACACTGCAGATATGATAAAACACACAATGTAGGGCTTCCACTAAAAACTAAATATAGTTTAATAATTATATTTTTTGGTGCTACTGGTCCTTTAAGGAAAATGAAGTAGAAAATACTTATAAACTGGTTATTGTTTTAGTTCTGGTCTAGACTATGCCTTCTTCAGTAATCAGTTTTAGTGATCATGCACAAATATTTATATATATTGCACACATTTATTTGGTAACACAGGTATGGGGCCTATTATCCAGAATGCTTGGGAACTGGGGTTTTCCAGATATAGGATCTTTATATAATTTGGATCTCCATATCTACATTGTCTACTAAAAGATGATTTAAACATTAAATAACCCCAACAGGATTGCTTTGCCTCCAATAAGGATGAAATATAGCTTAGTTGGGATCAAGTCCAAACTACTGTTTATTATTACAGAGAAAAATGTAATAACTTTTAAAAATTAGATTTATTTGCTTTAAATGGACTATATGAGAGACAACCTTCCCATAATTCAAAGCTTTCAGGACAACCGGTTTCTGGATAATGGATCCCATACATGTACTACTAGAAATGTATGGCTGTGTACTTCATGATCATTATTAAAAAATACGTTTTTACAGATTATCTTGGTGAAGATGATAGGATTTGAACTGCAGCAACTGGATTGCCTAGCCCTGGAGTATGACTCATGTGGTGTTTACATCTCAGTGTGCCCAAATCTCAGTGTGCCCAAAGTGCATAAAGAATAAATTGAGACCAGACAGTAAATATGTTTCACTGTCAGTTATAATAACCTGTTTTTTTGGTTCACATCCAACAGAAAAGCTTTAGTCCCAAACATAATGGTGTGCAGAAAACATTCATTGAATTAGTAATGCTAATGTATTGTGGTTTCATGCAACATTTTGATAAGATAATTGAAACAGTGCACATCCAGAAACCTGGACTTGCTTGATTCCCCTTCTCTTTACATGGATCAGAGCCAGCTCTTTAATGAACCCATTCAGGCTCTCAGTTCATTCGTTATAAAGCCTTTACTTGGAACAGTGCATAAACTGAAAATACACTATAGTGTGCCCTGTCTCAGCAGATGTAAAACTGCAGTGAAAGTGATGAATTTACAGGATTTTACTAAATGCTATAAGAACCCAATACATTGTTCATTAAATCATCTATCCAATAAATCTAAACAAGTATACAAAAAATATATTCATATATCCAATAGATAAATAGATAGATAGATAGATAGATAGATAGATAGATAGATAGATAGATAGATAGATAGATAGATCCTCAGACAGCCAGACAGATAAACAACAACCAACAGCAAATCTAATAAGAGAGAAATCCAATAAACCATTAAGTGGTAACTTAAGCTGCAGTTTTAAGTCTTGAAGCATAATAGTGACTGGCAACTCTACTATAAACTATGTCCTTCTGCATCAACCAAGCTGCAGTTTATAGATGCTTCTGTTCAATAATTTAGTTCTATACAGATGTCTATAATTTCATTTGATTAAAGGTCTCCTATAAAGCACGGCATTATATGTAAGCCATTTGTGTGTAATACTGTAGAAAGATGGTTCTGGCCTAGGGTTGGAGCTTTTATGTGATAGAGAAAGGGAAGGAGTGGCGGAGTTAGGATAACACTTTTACTATTCCTAAACAACTCAGTGATGTAAGAAGATGGAAAGGACTGGTGACCCCTTTCCCCAATGTTCTATTGTGCTTCACTGTACTTTTGTTAGGATTTGGTTATTGTGTTCAGGTACACACAACAGCTCTTTGTCAGTACCACTATGCTTGCAGAAGTTTTGGCTATTTTGTATGTGCCATTTCCAAGATGGCCAATCTTCTAACATAGAAAGACAGATATGATATAATACAGCATGTGTATTATTAAGGGTGTTATTTATTTAGGTTTGAATTGTGTTTTCCACGAAAATACGAGTTGATTTTGAGTTGATCTTTTTAGTTAAAAACTTTTTGGTTAAAAAAAAACCTTAAATATTTTGAGATTTATTATACCTCGACCCTGGAAATAGCTTGAATCCAAAAGTGCACCATCTAAAACATGTAAAGGTAAAGTAGGAGTCAATGGCAATAGTCCCTTTAACCATTTGAAGATGTTAACAGCCTGCATGATGTTCAAGTTTTTTTCGGATGGTTTACCCAAAAACTCAAATAATTAGTGCAAATCAAGTTTTTTCCAGCAGAAAACTCGATTAATTTGAGTTTTGAGTTTTTTTGCAACTCGAACTCCCAGAATCGAGTATTTCCACTCAAGTTTTTGCTTAAATAAGAAACTATATGATTTGTGAGTTCATTCGCGTTCATTCAAGGTATTAAAAACTATAACATTCGGCCTTCGATAAATAACCCCCTATAGGTAATTGTAGCAATTCAGACCTCACTGATCGATCATCACTCCCAGTGATGGCCAGAGGTTTTGTAGGGTGGACAGCCAGAGCCCAAAGTTCCCCTTCACAGTGGCCCTGCATTATCAGGAAGGGTTTGTTGCGTTCATGCACCACAATCTCGAAGATTTCACTGTCCTGTGTCCCAACCAGGATGTGATCTCCTCTCCAGCATACACTTCTAACTGATAACCCTGGAAAATAAGGAAATAATTATTACGAGAGAAATAGAGAAAACCAGGCATGTAAGTTGTTTGACCCCAAAATACTATGCAGATAAAAAAAAGGTTAGAACCTCTGATAATTTTGAAATAGCAGAGATTTCCCTGAATAACAGGATATTTATTGCCTTTCAGACCTTGAGATTGTAATGCAAGCCATGCACTGGTACATCTGGGAGGCCTGTGCATATCTTTGCTTTTCCAGGAAACAGGAAGCATCAGAAAGAGTCAGAAAGCAATCACTTTATTGCAGGGCAAATCCCTCCAGAACCAATTTGGTTAAATATGGCATGTATATTAGGCCAGGAATCTGTGATATTTGTCTGCAGGCGCAGTTGTTTATTAGTTTGTTCCACCATCTGCAGCACAACTAAAATTGGGTCAGCTGAGAGATATGATTTGATTCAAAGACTCAGACGGGTAATCTTCCTTCACTTTCTGGAACATAACTGCAAATACATCTCCATTCCGGTCTAGTTAAACTGCTGTGCAGGGAATAGCTGCTCACTGCTACAAATATTGGAGATTCCATATACAAAATGTATATGCGAGACTGGAAATACTATGCCATTATCATTATAATGTATTAAATGTGTTTTTTTTTAAAAAATTAAACAGATCTTTTTTAATTGTGCAATATTACATTATAATTGCAGCAATTTCTACAGATAATGACCTTCAGTGTTAGTGTACAAAATCTGTTGTACAAAAAGGACGGCAGTGGCATACAGGCCGTTTAGGACATTTTGGCATCACAATGTCTGGTGCTGAAAGCTCCTGCCTACAAAACAGGCACAAACAGATGAAGGGAGGGGGTTGTATACTGCTTGATCTAATTCTCTACCTTGCAAGCACTAAACATGGAGTAGCTTTAGATTCTTTGTGTGCCCTGTTTAGCTCAAGAAATAACAAAACCTGTTCATGATTAAGACTAGTGGCAGACGGGGAGATTAGTCTCCCAGCGACTAATCTCCCTGTACTTCCTTTACGGCTGCTAAAATACGAATCGCCGGTGGAATCGCTTCGCATTACCGAAGTCGCCTGAAGTAGCCTCACTTCGACTTCGGAAATGGGAAGCAATCCCGCCGGCCATTCATATTTTACCTGGCAAGAAGGCAGCATGGGGAGATTAGAGGAGATTTATGCGAATGAGGTTGTTAAAAAAGGAAGCTGAAAAGCAATCTGTTATTCTACCCCCTGCTTTAATGACCTGAACTTCTCATGTCTAACCCTCAGTATAATCCTGCAATATAAACTTCATAAGCATTAGATTGGAAATCTGTTATCGTTGCCACCCTGTAATGTTGTAGATATTTCATGGATATCCTAACTATGTATCAAGAAATGAATGAGTAATTCTGGCAGATCTACCTGTTCTACTTACAGATTCATTGGTACTATTTGCTGATCAGCCTGTGCCAACTTACTGACTACTTTATCTGTGCTTATTTTTGTATTTTGTGTTGGTCAGTCACTTCTATTGCTACACGAATTCACTTAAGGGCTAGTCCACACGGGGAGATAGCGACGCGTTTGCGGTCGCGGCGACAAAGCGCCGCGACAGTCGCCGCGACCGGCGCAGGCGACAGTTTTGTATGGGCGCCTATGTAAAAACGCCTGTGCTAACCACACGAGGCGATGCGCTTTTCAACAGACGCCTGAAAAAGCCTGGCGAGGCATTTTCAGGCGACTGTTGAAAAGCGCATCGCCTCGTGTGGTTAGCACAGGCGTTTTTACATAGGCGCCCATACAAAACTGTCGCCTGCGCCGGTCGCGGCGACTGTCGCGGCGCTTTGTCGCCGCGACCGCAAACGCGTCGCTATCTCCCCGTGTGTACTAGCCCTTAATCTTACCAACCTACTTATGCAATAAACGTATCCACCAGAAACTGAAATACCTATAGTTTTTATTGCTCCAACTGCAAAAATATATAAAATATATATATACTGTATACAGTACAGAAGGACCCGCATTCCAATATTAGTGAACCAACATTATTTATTCATCAAACTTGTGCATCCAACCTTTTGGCCCACATTAGGGACTTTATCAAGGACAGATTACAAGTGTGTGAGTGATCATTTAAATACCTTAAGCCTCTCCCAATACAAAAATGGCGGCAATCATGACGTCATACATAGCCACATTGCATTTATTTATATATATATATATATATATATATATATATATATATATATATATATATATATATATATATATATATATATGCTTTGTATTTAAAATGTTGAGCATGATATGGCTGCAGGATTAATGTTGGAAACTACATCACAGGAAAGCATCTTGTTCTGTTTTGAAGTCAGTGCCAGATTCATTTGTTAGTGCTGTGACCACATTCCACTCACTTTTATAGGGAAAGCCACTGTATGCATGCAAGCCACTTTACTATATATGAGTACACCTATGTCTAACAGTTCATTGTGAAACCAGATTTAATGATTCCTCCACCAGTGTTAGTGACTGAGCTACCAACTGGTGTTCCACGGTAACAGATTGATCTTACCATGCCACTGACTGATATTCTTGTATAAGTGTCATAATATGTTACTCTGTAAATCAGTGAGTGTTTTTTATGAGTGAGTACATATTCATTCCTTAAAAAATAAAATATAATGCTTCATATTTTTTTATGTTTATTTTCGCAGACAATGCAGAATTTTCAATGGTATTCAATGGCTAAATGTTTTTGTCAAACCTTGGAGTGAACTGATGTTGATCTACTTCAACTAATTTATACAAAGTAAATACACCCACTTACAATTTGTCAGTGGCTAAAAGCATGTTACCTTTGTATCCTTGGTCTGTTTCCCTGAGATCAATCACAGTAATTGGTTTAAAATTTAAATCCCATAGACGTACACAGCCATCTCGTCCTCCAGTGGCAAAGCCCTCCTCACAGGCATTCATGCTGAAGATTCCTGCCTAGAAAACCAAGTAAAGGCAATATATACATATATTCTCTACAATACCTTGTAGAGAATGTGCGAACTTCAGTCATTACTGAGATATTCATGTTCAGTGGCAAAAAAGCACAGAACAGGCAGAACTTACAGCATGAGCTCCTTGGATTGTACGAGCAAGGTTCAGCCCCTTCCAAACATAAATATCCCCATTTAATGCCCCAGAATAGGTCACTTCATCCCGCGCACAGGCCAGGCACAGAATGGTCTGCAGGTCTCCTGTTTTCCCAAACACCCCACGTTTTGGTGTCAGCGAGTTTCCACACATACTCCAGAACTGGAAAAAATCAGATGGAAGTAAATCTATCACTGGTGACAATAACAAATAACATAATTTTGTCAAAGGCAACAATCAGATATATATAATCACCCAAAGATCAGGCTGCATTGAATACATACATTAACAGAAGTTCTGAGACTAAAAGCTGAAAATGCAGATCTTTGTTCTGGTTCTAGAAATTAAATGATATGGTTCTTTTTATTATAGACTGTTATTGTAGCATGGTGTTGATTAAATAAATTCCATTTTGTCTCTACTTATGCTATTATTTATAAAGCACCAACATATGTCACAGAGCTATATTATAGAAGGGTATATACTGTATCAAACACACAGATTACATAGAAATACTGAGCAATACTATTTTTCTACAGGGCACTGCAGGTATGCAGTCCTTAAAGTAATTTGGATACTTCCACCAATATCCCTAAGTTGTGCTGTTAACGTTACTTTTTTAAACTAAGCATAGATCTGATATTTATCTAGAGCAGTGGTCACTAATTCCCATATGTAATAAAAGGCACAAGGTTTGTCCAGGTGCAATAACCCATAGCAACCACAGAGATGATTGTTTTTTAAAAAGGCTACTGAGAAATGCTATCTGTTGATTAGTTGCTATAGGACAAAGGTGATTCAAAGTGTAGCATACTGCATACCTTTTATTACATAACCCCTTGTGCTCTGTAGTGTGCCATGTGATGGGTCTGTCTGTGTTGCACTGAGCTGACAGATAGGAGGATTTCAAAGATAGAAGGATGCCATTGTCAGATCTGGGTCAGCTTGAAAATCATTTTAAACCCCTAACTGCACAGCCCTGTGATATGGTTATAATGTGTATAAACGCTGCAAATAGTTCAGAACTGTGCTTGTCAAACAAATGACTGCAAATTGCTTCAGTGGAGCCATGAACTTTCTACCTGCAGACCTGCAGGCACCTAAGATTTTGCTGTGAAATTATTTTTTTTTCCTTTTTAGTTGTCCATTTAACTTCTGTAAAACAGGTATGTTAAAGTAAGATTGTAGGATGTAGGTGCATAGAACTCAGTGGCTCTCTGAGCATTGTATTATCAATTTAACTATACAAACAAACACTGTGTTATACACCATTGTTAGTATTAGTTTAGGCTAGCGCTTCAGTTAAGCCAAAAAATTTTTGCAACATAACATATCCCCCATTTGCAGTACCAAGCAGTTGCACAATTCCTTAATAGTAATGTAAGTGGTACAAAGAAAAGCACCCCCCTAATAAAATTTGTGCAATAGAACAAATTCAGCACTTACTTACATTTTGTTTCCTGAAAGACTATATTTTCCTGCTCTGCTACTTAAGATGGAACTAATGTGCAAAGCTGAGGTAGGAACTTCTACCCAATGCACCAGTTCCCATGTGCAGGATTAAGGGTAGAGACACACACTCCGATTCGGGGAGATTTAGTCGCCTGGCGATAAATCGTCTTTTCTTCGGGACGACTAATCTCCCACCGTGAGGCAACTTTGGGCGACGTTGGAAAACGAAGTGCTCCGATTACCATCCCGTCGGCGATTTATATTATAGCCGGCAGGAGGCAGTTTGGGGAGATTAGTCGCCCCGAAGAAGAGGAGATTTGTCACTGGCCAACTAATCTCCCTGAATCTGAGCATGTCTCTGCCCTAAGAGAATATTCATGTTGTCTTTCAGATAGTAATCCTTATCCTAATGGGTTATAAACATATAAATAAGTGTTAACTAGTTCTGTACTGTCTTTAGCACATTTAGCACACAGTGAGCAACAGCAGCCACAGACAGTTACACCTTGTGGAATCAGTGCACATGTTGCACATTAGTTAGGGTTGCCACCTTTCCCTGCCGCTAACTCCGGGGGTGATGATGTTGTGGGGCCGGTCAATGAAAATTGTGCCGTTCCCAAAACCGGGCTGTCCAGGTCAAAACCAAACAGATCGCAACCCTAACATTAGTTAATGCTGGTTACAGATCCTTATGCAAGATATAAAGTTTACTGTTTTACTGTATAAAAACCAAACTGTTTGATATTCATATGATTACTATTTTATAACATGTATTGCCAGAATAGTATAGCAGTGCAGTATTGTTTTACCTGTATACTGAATTTCTTGTATAGAAATATATGATATAGGAACTTTTACTGATGCACCAGTTCCCATGTATTAATTGAATGTTCCTGTTGTCTTTCAGCCCCCTGCAATAAATGGAATTACTTCTCTCTTACCCTGCCCTCGCACTCTGAATTCACTCTGAATTCATTTTCATATGTGCATCAGTAATAAACAGGGTAATACTATGTGCAGCAAAAGTATGAGCAGCACACAGGACCAGAAAGCATTCACTTTAATCCAATAAAAAAACAACATATCAATTTATAACCTCTTTATAACATAAATGTTCATTTTTGCCAGTGTCGTGCTTATGCCTGTAGCTGTCGGTCCAGGCAACCAGGACCACACTTTTACTTTTGGAAGACATTGCCTGTCTTCTAATATTTAAGTTATTCTTAAATATTAGAAGAAATATTAGAAGTACGGTACAGAGTACTTTCACTACTCTAGCACTGATTCTTTATATGAATTTAAAAGCACTGCAAAAATGTTTGTCAAATCTGTCACATAATTATCAGATTAACTAGTTGGTCATGCTAGCAAATAGTTTTCTAGTTTTTTTTTCCCAACACATCCATTTACCCTTTACCTCAGACCAGTTATGTTGCTCTTCTTCAATAATGTACCTCACCTATCCTCCCTTTTGCAAGATTGATATCATTATTTAGTCAAATGACAGATGTACGAAATGTTTGCTACAGTTAGAAGTATAACAGAGTAATTGGACAGACGAATGGGAGGGAATGGAACACAGCAGATGGGCATGGAGCAAGATATAAGTATGGAGAGAAACATTTATATGTGCCTATTTATAAAGCGTATTTGTACTTTCGATTGTAATTTTTCAGTTTTTAAATCCACATTACCAGAAGAAGCCTACATGGATGTGGTTTGTGCCATCTATTATGCCTAGTTTCCATCTATAACTAATTTGTGTGGCTTTCATAAATAACAGCACATAGCGCTACATACAATACAATTATAAGGATGCATTATGGTTACAAATAAGGCTTGAAATGTGGCTCTGAACTTGCATTCCTATGCTTAGGCCAAAACTCGAAATCTGTAAATTCCAACCAAAGGAGCTGATGTAAGATGCCATAAACAGCCAATTTTTGGGGAGCCTGTGGGGGCCATTTGAGTCTCTGTAAACCTGAAATACCAGGGCCTATGCTGCATTTTAGTCCAGCACTGAATATTACTATATTGAACCTTCTATTTAGCTACTATGTCCTGATGATATATGTCCTGATGATACATATGCACTTTTCTGTTGCTAATGGCTGATACATATCATATGATAAACATTTACTGCATATGTCACAGGGGAAGGAAATCCGTCCTATAATTGTGTTGGCCTAACAAAATTTGTCCTTCGGGGTAATTTATCAAAACCCTGTAATAAAGCTTCTAGGGGCTCTAATTACTTTAAGTAAGAGACATTTCCTAGTTGACTAAAAGCTAAATGGATTAGTGTCCACAAATCTTCCTCCAAGGAAAAGAACAGCTGAGACTGCACTATAGAAAACCTCAGTGAGAGCACTGTCACTATGGAATTCACTTTTGCCTCTAACTGCAACAAACCTTTTTTTTTTTTTTTTTTTTAATAAAAATGTTTTTAACTAACAACAAGTTGGCCTTTAATATAAGGCTCTTTGATGAATTCAATATCAAACTCAACGCCCAAAAATGTACCTGCCCAGAAAAACCACAGCTGCCTCTGCTTTTCTGTGTAAGGTGTAAAGTACAGGGCCCATGCACACAAGGGAACCCTGGTATTAACTGCTGCCTTGAGGAGGTGATACCTCGAGGGTTCCTTCACGTGTTGTGCCTACACACACACAGCTGACTTACACATATTAAATTGCAAGCCAATAACAGAATGCTGGAAATTATGCAATTCACAATTCATTACTGACAAAACATGAATATAACTTGTAGAGGATTTACAAAATGTGATGCATATCAATCATCAAGCTTGAAATTTCAGCAAATGCCATTTAGGGGCAGCCAATATTATGCTGTAATTCTGGAGAAAAGACATGGTGATATATATGTTTTACTGTGTATTACAGTTACAGTATATCCCCCTTTTCAGCATTGGTTCAATGAAAAGGGCTTGTGCTGAACATACTTTTCGCCTATTGTTTTAAAGCCATATTCTATTTCCTGATCCCAAAGGGCATAGTCAACCAAATTGTCAATCCACTGAGAATCACTCTGAATAAATAAACCCCTCACTTCCACAGCTACAGCCTTTTATTTTTTTAGATAAAGATCAGCTCATATTAGCGATGCACCAAATCCGGGATTCGTTTCAGTATTTGGCCAGTATTCAGCCTTTTTCAGCCTAGCCGACCAAATTCTTAAATTCACGTGACTTTTTGTCACACAAAAGCTGCTGCGTACATGGTTCTCTTTCAACCCTCCTGCCCCTTATTTGCATATGCAAATTAGTATTTGGTTCAGTATTGTGCTGAATCTTTCATGAAGGATTTGGGGTTCAGCTGATTCCAAAAATAGTGGATTGGGTGCATCCCATCACAGTTCCTATAGCAATGCCAGATATAATTCCACTGGCAACTAGACTATAGTTTTAGTGACAGTCTGGAAGATGAATAGGACAAAATTAAAAAAACAAGAATCTAGACCCATTATTAATCTGATTTATGGTTGAAAAAAAGAGACCATTAGCAAATTGCCTTTGAAAATCAATGTGTTCTACATTATGCTAAATGTTACTTAAACTCTGTCACAGTACAAGAACACGTTTAAATCTTACAAAATATCCTTCCAAGATATATGGCACAAACAATCTCCATTTCAACCTAGTTTACCCCTTGCCTTATCTGAATAATACTTCTCTTCACTGCTTCTCTCAATTCCTACTGTCTCTGCTAATGATGTTTTGGAATTCTGCAACACGAAACCTATTACTGAACTGTGGATTTGTGAGGGATTCAGCAGCCGATCGGTCTCTATTAGGGTGCCAGTGTCAGACAGCCACTGCATAAGCAAAATATGTCCTACTTAGGTTCATGATGCAATAGAAGCAAACTATAGTGAAAACCGCATCTCTACAGAGTGGATCTGAAGCTGCAGCTTGTAAGATACATGTTTCTTATTTTTATCAATTTATTAATGGGAATTACAAACTCCATCACACTTTTTTGCATTATAAAATAGAATGAATCAATGAATGAATCAATGAATGAATGAAAAAGTAATTCTAAGCAAATTTTGAGTAAACCTTAATAAAATGTTTCAGTGCTTTTACAGATATTTGTAAACATAATTGATATTTACAGCAGTATATTAGCCTATCTATTTTGATTCCCTGCACTGCTGGATTGGACTAACCACTACCCCGCTTGATAACAGACCTGGCATACAATTTGCCTTATTTAGTAAAAAGTCATTCAACCCTTTCTTGTTATTAAATATGGTATCTGACAGTACAACTACTTCAGGAAGAGAACATTATACAGCTCTCACAATATAGCAAAGCAGAAGAATATTCTGAATATTTTACTAGATATCTTTGTATTTGTAGGCTTATGCTTAAAAAAAGCAGCTGTGAATAAGGTAAGAGGATTTGCATATTCTACCAACATATTTGCAGTAAGTTCTACAATGGCAGCTTCTATTCACTACTGAATGTCTTGAGGAAAATGCCATTTAGAAGACTCTCGGGAACTACACTGCATGAACGAGAAATTATGGTGCACAAGCAAGTTCCAACTCAGCTTTAGGTGAATGACTGAGATGAAATATAATCCTATACCCTCTCAACTATCCCCTGAACTTTAGTAACAAACAGGTAATTATCCCTCTAGTGAATATAAAGTATATATTATCTTATCCAATCCCCCGCCTTAAAGAGCAGCACACTGTAATTACACCTATGTTATATTGCATCTGAGTATCAAGGTAAGTAACTCTGGGCAGGTAGATAAAATATATGCACTATAATAGATTAGTTCTGTCAGTATGAATCAATCCAATACAGTACTGAGAAGGATTTGCCTATTCAGTTAGATACATGGTTTGCTTACATTTGTCTGTCATGTTAAGAAAATTGTGACTACTATACATATAAAGTCCTTCATGCCAGTTTGATATTAATAAGAAACCTGTTGCTGATGAAGTCTTGGGGACATCAAGTCTTAGTTTGGATTTAAATATTAATCATTCTGTAAATAATTCATTTAATCAGCTAAATAATTCAGTGTTATACAGGGCAGTAAAATGTTATTCAAGTGCATGCAGTCAGCTCATCCACCTTCCCACTGTGGGAGCCTGGCTGTGCCTCTTCAGTAACAGTAGCCCTCAATAATATTATAGACAGTTATAAATAAATGCATGTATTATAATATTCTCATATACGTATCTCCTATAATGGTTCTCAAGGCCAGGATGTTGTGAAACCCCAACTTAAGAAAAAGTCTACAAGAATCAGACAAGATATCCTGTGGACATTCATTTACTGTTTAACTACAGATCCCTGTTAATAACATACATGCTAATATGATTTAACAATACTGTAAAGTAATATCACATTACTTGTACATTTAACAAATGTGTTTCTTGGGAGACCAAGAAAAATGAAAAAAAAAATTGCTGCACAGCCCATTAAGAAAACTGATTCTGAAGCAAATTGGTAGTGAGCAAGGTCAAATTAACTGAAAAAAATGAGGAGTTACTTGTTTCAGCAAGTTAAGGAGTGCCTATTATACAAACAGCTTATTAGGACAAAACCCTAACACTTTGGCCAAGTAAATGGGCCAGCTCTAGCCGGCAAAGCCCCTTTTCCTATCTTTTAAGTAAATAAAGGATACCACAGTGTCCTCCCTATCCCTCAAACATATTTCTTTGCTAACTAGCTTAAAACATAGTGAAATATGTACCATAAAAATAACCCTAACTAAGCCTTACTTTACTTGTAGTTCCTTTTATATGAAGGTTTTATCTTATTTGGGATAGGACATTCATATATTTCATAACCTTTCCCCCATTCTAGCAGAGCCCGCACTCTGGTTGGCAGTAACAGTAGTTTTTTAATTTGCCCTGCCAGCGTTAGGCCAACTGCACCTGGAGGGAGCTCCTGATACAAGAGGTCATGTTGGGGCACACACATGCGCAAATGAGCGAATGCTGCGACTTGCTCATTTTGCGCATGCGCTTTGTACGACATGCCCACTTGCACCTGGAGCTCGCAGGGAGCAATTTTAAAAAAAAAACTACTGTTACGTCCACACCTTTGGTTGAGGATAATATTTTTTTTTTACATGAGAGATAATACTTCCAGTGTTTTGTTTGAAATAACCTTTCGATTCTCTGCTGAAATTATTTGAGATTCCTTCCCCATCTGCTGCCTTAGATCACCTTTGAATTTTTAATGACACGCATGCTTTACCTTTGTTTTTCTTATGGTTTAAGCAGGTTGTTCACCTTTGAATTAACTTTTAGGGGCAGATTTATCAAAGGTCGAAGTGAATTTTCAAATTAAAAAACTTCGAATTTCGAAGTATTTTTTGGGTACTTCGACCATCGAATAGGCCAAATTCAACTTCAACTTTGATTAGAAAATACTTCGAATATTCGACCTTTCGAAAAACGAAGTACTGTCTCTTTAAAAAACTTTGACTTCGACACTTCGTCACTTTAAACCTGCCGAATTGCTATGTTAGCCTATGGGGACCTCCTAGAACCTACAGCAGTTTTAAAAAGTCGAAGGTTTTTTTTTTTAAAATCGTTCGTTCGATCGATCGATTAAATCGTTCGAATCAATCGATTCAAACGATCGCTACGATTGATCGAACGATTTTACTTAGACCGAAAACGGGCAAAAAATTCAAAAAGAAAAGTTCGGCTATCGAATTTGGCCAATTTGATGGTTTTTTACGTTGAAATACGACCCTTGATAAATCTGCCCCCAAGTGTGATGTAGAAAGTGATATTCTGAGACAATTTGCAGTTGGTTTCCATTTTTTATTTGTGGTTTTTAAGTTATTTAGCTTTTTGTTCAGCAGCTCTCCAGTTTGCAAAAACTCCTAGCAACCATGCATTGATTTGAATAAGAGGCTGGAATATGAATAGTAGAGGGCCAGAAAATAAAATGTTAGTAATAAAAAGTAGCAATAACAAAACATGTGTAGCCTTAAAAAGCATTTATGAGAAGAATTTTCAGAAGAAGAAGGCAAATAATTCAAAAACTATAAAAAAGAAAAAAAAGGCCAATTGAAAAGTTGTTTAGAACTAGGAATTCTATAAAATACCCGTTTAATTCATACAACAACATTCCAGACAGAGAGCTTGCATGTTATGCTTGTGAAGACCAATGAATTCTGTACTTCTTGTGTGTCTTCATTACATTATGAAGAAAAGACACCTTTATTACAATGTGTCTATGGAAAAAGTTTATATAAGTTTATACCTTGTACAGTATATTAATACCTTGTAACATTATTAAATTTATATCTGCCTGTACTTGTGGCCTAGTGAGCACCAGAGGTAGCTGCTTGAAGTAGTCAATTACTACTATAATTGTCTCAAGCCTAAAGCTGGCCATAGATGTAAAGATATTTAAAAGATCTTTCCGTTATCGTGAGACCACGATTATATCAAAACGTTCGTTTCAATGTGCGATTTGCCCATCAACTAAAAAGACCATTTCAGGCGATATTGCCAGCAAAACTGAAGGGTAGCTGCCTGCTTGGTCCTGCAAACACAGAGAGATTGCACTGGGACCGATACATTTTTTTTAACCTGGCCTATTTTCTGACAGATGGACGAAAAATCGTAAGATGTACGATCGTTCGATTCCCACTAACTTCACGATAATTTGACGGATTGGTCGGATTTCGCTAAAATTGGTTGTTCACCAAAGAAATATCTTTGCGTATATGGGGACCTTTAGTCTGTTAGTAGTAAAATACTACAGCTCAGACCAGGTCTAAGAAGCTAGCATCATTCTACAAGCAACATCAGAAAAATACTTTTATACAAATGTGGCAGTCAAACCAGTTAATCAATATTTTATAAGGAAACCAATCAGATGGAATCAAACAAATATGTCTGGTAAAGAAGTCTAAAGAATGGGATATTACCTCTATGTCCAACAACTTCAATGTCACATACAGTATAAACAGAGGAAAACTGTAAGACAATGTGCCAACTGATATAAGTGAACCCTAATAGGGAAATATACTTTCTGTATAATCAGTACCCTTTGGATGGGGGGAAACCTCAGATTGCAACTACCAGAATAGTTCTGCTAAAGAAAGTAAAGTCACTCTGCTTCCACATTTCAAGTGAAAAAAGTTATGGAGTTGTTGCAAATGTTGTCCTGGCTGATGTACATGCTACCCCCTCCATCAAGAGCTCTAAGGGATGTAAAAATGTGCAAAGCTCTAGCACTAGGTGCAGAGTGCAGCGTCGGTGGATAAAGGGCAGCCCTATCTTTACTACCTAAGATAGGGCAGAGAGTATGTTACGGGGCACTGTTGCAGCCTGCTTTTGTCTGCTCCCTAGTTTGCATGTCTAAATGAGGAGCATTAGGATGGGTTGGGTTCATGAAGTGGGTGCACGTATGTACAGCACCTCCAAGCACAGGGAGTGCGGTATTCATGGGAATGGCTGTAGTTTTATGTTCATTGAAAGAGAGCGCAGATACATTCAACAATTCAAGTGGAGAGCTTGCCTTCCTGATTATAACTGACCGGATATTTCCATTCTCCAATAGTGTGGTAAATCACCACAATTTAATGTCAACCTTACAAAAAGCTTGTCCAGGGTTATGTAATAAAAGGCATTTCCTACAAGTCTAATCACCTAAAGCAACCAATCAACAGGCACTATTTACTGGCCATGTGTTTAAAATCAAACATGTGATTGGTTTCTGCACGTAACCCAGAGAGTGCAGTCTAACTTATTTGGGAGCAGCCAGCAAAAAAATATTTGGTAACGGGAACTTCACACGTATCAGTAACAAAAATAACCCCAATATTTTTCTATAGATACCATCCAACTATGTCAAAAGGACATTCCTATGTGCTAAGCACAAATAAGTAGAAACAAGATATATGAATATTTAAATGTAAAATTTAACACTCCAAATGTTTCCTAATAAGGGAGAAATGATGACTACATACAGTCAGTTAACTACAAGTAGGGTTTCCCTAGTCAAGTTGGTACAAAATGACAATTGAAGTTAATGCTAGAAATAAGCAATAAAGATAAGAGAAAAATTAATGCTGTAATTAAATGCTGTAAGAGGGGCTACTCCATTTTTTGAATGATTTGTAAGTCCAATAGATATTTTTTTAAAAGGAAGTTAGGTTAGAATTTGCTTATAATATATTTTTTATCCACGTGAGAAAATATAAAATATTAGGCTTGTAACTACCTTAATGTGCTTCACACCACAGCTCACAAGTTTATTAGGTTGGTAGAGGTCCCAGGAGATATCAAATATCTGCAATGAAGCAAAATAAAAGAATGAAACTAATTACAGTACTATGTCAAGGCTAATGCTTTGTTTACATTAAGATTTATGGCTATGGACAAATGGGATTTCACACAGTGTTTAACAGCCAAACACATCATCACTGGCCTCCTACTGGGCGAGGGTTAGCTCACTTACCTTTCAACCTTGCAAGTAAAAATTATTTTGTGCAGACCACAGACAAGCACTACAAGCAAGGTTGCCTGAATTTCAAGTGGCACCCACCTTATTGCAGTAATGATGTTGCCTCACACTCTGTCTCTGAGTTCCATAAACAGAGTAATAGTGGCTTGTATTACACCAGTGAGAAATAACCATACCAAATTAATCACCGAAACCAATTTGGATGCTCCAAACTCACCACCCCCCAGCTGCTCCCCTATGTTCCCGGGTGCTCAGTCTGCAACGTCCCCACTGCCAACATATGATAAACGTACAGGAGGACGGCACTCCGGTGAAAGGCAGGTTTTTATTGCAAGATACTGCAGAAATACATGGCCTTATGCGTTTCGGGAACACACTCCTTTAGTCATAGGCTTGCAAAATGAATCGTACATGTGCATTTTATACAGATAGTCTATGGCAACCCCTGTTGGTCGTCATCATTATCACTGCTAAAAACATTGTTTATTTGTATCAATAAAAGTAGCAATGCTTTGTTAAAATTAGAAACATAAAAAGGGGAAGATTATGTGCTTTGGATACAAGTATATGTGGGTAAGCTCAGGGCAACACTACATGATATTTGCATTACTTTAAAACACTTTTATTTGTTGGTGTTAATGTTCCTTTAATACGTGTTAGGCATCTTTCTATCATACTCTATTCATAGCACCCCAAAAACATGGATTTTGACAAACTAGTTTTTTTTTAAGAAAACACCTTTAAAAGAAAAAATAGTCAGTAAATTAAACAAAAAATAGGAAACTTGGAGCACTGTTGCTTCTCAGACAGTAAATACATTTACATTTTTTAAAGTTTCCAATAAATACAAATAAAATGCTTATTTTATCATCTGAAATTTGCTCAGGCTTCAAATTCCTTTAAGATTTAAATCAGAAACATATAAGGAGAATGCCTTTAACATTTAAATCAGATAAGTATAAGGAGAAAAGGGCATTTTATCTCTGTGGCACAGTTCTTGGAGCGGCTTCCCAACAGGGAGGCTGTGGATTGCCTGGTGATGGAAAGCACAACTCATGATAAAAGTCTTTTTACAAAATCCTGTGATTTGGGCACATGTGCTCAGGAATATTATACACACCAAGCAGCTTGCAAGTGACACCTTAATCCTGCATAGGGCTGATATATTCAGAATAGAAATCTGCAATAGTGTTATAGTTTTCTTACTAAATGTGAGTCAACCATTAGTAAAGAAAAGTGTATTTATATTTTTGGCCTTTGTTTTATCCTCACACCAGTCCTCATATTATCAACTTTACCTTTAGCAGTATAAACTCATCTCAGCACTGCCTTCCACCTACTGACCTGCAAAACTGCATTAGTTCATACAGGAGCAAATATGACATCCCAATACAACTCTATTTTTTGTGTATTTTTTTCTCATCAGTGCAGGGTACGTTTACTCTGAGCCACCGCACCGTCAGATTCCCCTGCACCTATTGAAAAACATGAGCAACAAAGTTCTTTACTGCATGTGCTCTCACCTAAGGTGGCACAGGGGATACCTGTTAAACCGGACAAATATGATAGCAAAGTGCTCAGAGGAAACATAACCCAGGTAGGAGATGAATGACTATAATAATAAGGGCTGCTTGAATTCTTGTTTGTCAATCCTGATGTAAGTAAAATGGGTATTCTGTGCAACAACATTTAAGAGCAAGATGTGATGGCTAATAAACTTCTAAACAGACTTCTAATGGTGCAAGACAGTTGCTTAAGTAGTTGGAATGAAGTCAAATTTGCAGTTGGTTTATTACACACTGACTACAGTCAATAGAAGGGTGATGAGACTGATTTTACACAAGATGTCTGAAAGGTTGGATGCTAACATGCTATCTTAAAGACCTATATCCATGAATGCTCTGCATTTAAGTCTGAGGGCAGGGCTTGAGATTTGGGGGCAGATTTACTATGGATGAAATGCGAATTTTACTGAACGTTACCTCTTTCGACATACTTGCTTTTGCCAGCTCAGACCAGGCGAAGTGCACTGGAATGCATAAATCTTCTGTTACTTACATCATATTTTTTAGTGGAAAAAGCCTCTAAGTCCAAAAAATGCTGGCGTCTTTTCCTTTTTTCGGAGTGATAGCCTGCAAAAGTCCTTAAATTGTTTTTGGGTAACCAGGTTCCCCCATACATTTTCTAACTTATGGAAAATCAACTATACAGTGGGCTCATGTGTAGGGCATTATAGCAACTCTATTGCCTTTATTAAGGTTCCCTGGACTTGTGTAATGTAATGTATTTGCTGCAACATATACGTCCATTCAACTTTAAATTTGTTGAGCGCAAGACCTATAACGAATTTGCGCTAGGCAGAAATGAACGCTAGCACATTGTCGCTTTCAATTGCTCGCATTGCTGAAGTTACGCTAGCGAAGCGTCGCCAGCGTTCGGTGCCCATGACGAAACTCTGCATTCCAGTGAACTGGCGTTGTCTGAGCAAATTTTCACCTGGAGGAGTGTAGCGATGGGTGTGAAGCAGTTGCTGGTGAATGTTCACCCTCGAGTAAATCTGTCCCATGGGGTCTTCATTTAATAAACCTGCTACCAAGCTCAAAGATCAGCCGAGTAAACAGAAAGAGGGCTTCCCATACAGAATGATAAGCATTATTAAGAGGTCCACACAACAGAGAGGGTTTAAGGAGCAAGGAACGGACATGACTCTCTTACTGATACTGATTCTTTGCCTGGAATACAGTTACAGGGCCCATCCAGCTGGCCATGCCCTCATTCTGCTAGAGGCCTTTGATGCTAGAGGACAGATTTGAGAGTGAAGAAAGTTCCAGCCATATTAGAGAACAAGAGATGACCTGATACTGAAAACTAAGTTAGTAACACCTCCTTATAGGCTAGATAAAATAAAGCACAAGAAAACGTATGATTCCAATATACCTATTTACATTACATATTTGCATTCGAAAATACATAAAGCATATATTTTATATTATATTTGTTTTTTAATAATTTTGCTTTGTATAAAAATGACAAAGGCTGCTTGAACTGACTAACACCCATTACATGTGTAATAGGTCAAGAGTATGCATAATCACATGTATAATTCAGCAGATTGCTAAACTAAAGGTTCAACACAGTCCATTTGATAGAACCTCACCAGTAGAAGCTTTCATAAAATGAAACAAGAGTATAAGACAATAGTGTTTACCCTATCAGTGTGACCAGGAGCCATAGAAAGCATCTTCCCTTTTTTCCAGTCCCACACACAGATTGTATTCTTGGCATCAAGTCCAACAGAGACCAAACGCTAGAGATGATGGGCAGGTCCAAATTGAGGCAGAAGGAGAAAACAACATAAGAATCAGCACACATTTCACAACCAGATACAGTATAGAATTTGTCTGCATGTTATTATAAATGTATAGTCCTCTAAGATTCAGATTTGTTTTACATGCAACTTTTGTTTATTTACATATTGATTTATGACCCATCTAATGGGGATGTTGCTCCATCAATAATCAAGAATAAAATCTATTTAAAACCATGTAGAAGACAGCACTAAACAATCATTTTATGAAGTGTTTATCATTAATGATAGCATTATTTCAACATACATCTGTGTTGATCATTGGGTTACCATACATTTAACCATAACTCCACTTAGTGACCCACTGAGTTTTTACCAGTGTCTCAGGACCCAAGCTTTAATATTAGATTTGGCGCTTAGCCCTTTGGATTGGCTGCGTCTATTGACCAATACGAACATACCAATTAATGTAATTGAATTACCTGCCCATCCAGATCAAATGCCAAACATGCTATCCCGTGCGTGTGAACATCCTTCAGTAAAGATACAGTCTGCACAGTGTATGAGTCCCACACACAAATATATGGCTCCTTCCCAACTTGTCCTGTTGCCACCAAAACTCGCTCTGGGTGCAGTGCTAAGCTATGGAGGTAAAGAAAACCTGTTGTAAATGTGAGGTCCCATCCAAAGTTTATTGGACAGATATTGTTCAAGAGCAAAATATGACCTTTTTATACAACTACAATGCACCATACAAAAACTAGCGTTGTAAGAAAAGATTAATATTTTATTTAACACTAGTTCCATTTTTCCATTTAAGTTAATTGTATTGCAAAATTACAATGAAAAAAAATTCTCAAGGCACAAAATCAGAGAGGTTCAGCCTAAGTCAAGGACAAGTCAGTCAAGTTGTATAGTCAGTCATTTGCAAGTTAGATGTGAGAAGACAAGAATGGTTGACTAGTTTGGTGATTCACTAAACAAAAGCTAGCTGCTAAAGAATAGTCATTAATCATTATTGATTAACCCATGTGTTCTAGGAAGAACTTTAAAACCAACACAATAAAAATAATGATTGTTTTTTGCCTTCAAAGCATGTCCAGTAATCTTTTTTAATAGAACTGCAAGGCGTTTTCAGACATACTGCAGCCAAATCAAATCACTTTTGAACTGGAAACTAATGCAGAAGGCTGTCTAGAAGACTTGTTTTAGTTAAGTAGTTGTGTGCTATATTTCTATGTTTAAGCAGTGATATTATATATATATATATATATATATATATATATATATATATATATATATATATATATATATATATATGAGGGGGGGGATATACTGTGTTGTACACACTAGTATCTCAGCAATGCTAAACCAGCAATTACTAAAAGTGTAAGATGCTGTGTTTTTATAGCTAATGACATTGTTTGCAGTTATAGGCAAATATGCTCCCTCTCACAAGCATACACACACATGCATACACACACACGCATACACACACACACACACGCAAATACACACACACAGGACACTCTTTTCATTCTTGTGGGGGAAGCCTGTCCTGAAAATGTCCTTGGCATTCATGCTACTGCAAGAGCACGATTACAGCTATGCACTAGATCTGCCGTTGTTGGTAGTGACAGCTAACAACCAAGAATCTAGAATAGAAGACAGAAAAAATGAAAATAGATGCAAGCAACTGATTCTTGATAAAATCGACTATAGTGTGTGTGAATGTAATAGACCCAAATATTGTGAGCAGGAACTGGTGTGAATGTTGCATAATTTCAGTGCTATATAAATAACAGAAAATAAATACTAAAGTTGAGTTAGGTATCTAGCCTGTTGGCAATTTTGAGCTATAACAGGTAAGAGGCATTGCTATGTAAACAGCTATGCCGTTGGTCTGGCCAAGCTGAGTGCCACCAACAGTCACTAAATAAGTATGTCCCTGTAGGCTATATTTATATTGTTCTTTCCATTAGTGTAGCTCAAACGCTTCCTTTTTTTTTTTTAAACAATAAGTATATTGCACCATAACATCCCTTGCACTTAGTTTTTTTTTTACAAAAATTATCTCAGCTCTTAATACTTTAAGTCTTCTTCAATTATTCTGGGGCCGGGGGGGGGGGTGTTTACCTTTATTCAGTGGTGTTAGAACTGATTTTTAATGATTCAAAATACCAACAGCATACAGTAATTAAAAAGCAATAAAACATAAGTTAATATAGAAGTCCAAGTTCTCTGAACCTACTTTTTTAAATCCCTAGCCACAGTATTTTTTTTACTTTTTTAGAAAGGAGAGGCCTGACCACCAAATGGTAAATATAATTCATTGTTTAGCTAATTAGACTTTAACAGAATCTTATTATAAGGGGATGTCATTTAGAGAGTAGGACATCTGTCCGAGACTAGCAGCTTTAAATAAGACAATAAGTGACTAAGACAACAATTCCTCATCACAAATCACAAGACTATTGTTACCTTTCTAAGTTTACCTTTTTCAAGAGCTAAGTGAAAAAACCTATAGTGATGATTTTGAACAAATTCCCAAGCTACAGAAAAACATATGTATAGTATTATATCTAGTAGAGACAGCGCCAGAAGCAAAGTAGGCATGTGCCTAGGGCTCTGCTTCATACCCCTAATCAGGTCCCCATTTCTCCTCACTGGCTGTGAGCAAGGGAGCCTATATGCTTGTGTGCGCATGAGCATGTGTCTATTCACGCGTGTGCGTGCACGCCCCTATTCAATGCCACGACTGGCCAGGTTGCCTATAGTGTCTGCACCGCCTGGCCCGGAGATGACTAGAGATAAGTCTAAAGCAGCTGGACATTTTACTGCTCATCTCAGCCACTTCTTCAGTTCAACTAAGTGGTAAGGAATTCTCTGGCATTTTGAACCCTTAAAGAAGAAGGAAAGCTACAGAGACAGTTTATTGCAATAGATTAGCCACAATAGTGCAAGCTATAACAATGTATTTATTCAGCAGAATGCTTTACCATTCCAGAGTAAACAGCTGTAGACACTGTATGTGTTTGTTTAGGATAGCAGCTGCCATATTAGTTTGGTGTGACATTAATTCCTGCCTGAGTCTCACCCTGCTCACTCATAGCTCTAAACTCAGATTACAGCGAGGAGGGAGGGGGAGAGGGGCAAATTGAGCATGTTCAAGCCTATACCCTGGAGGTTGACTACAGGAAGTCTTATACAGAAGCCCATGTATACACAATAGAAGGAAAGAAATGCAGTGTTTCTTTTGACAGAGGACTCAGCAGCATTACTTTGAGGATTTACTGGTGTATTTATATAGACCTTTCTGATAAAGCTTTCTTAATTTTAACCTTTCCTTCTCTAATTTTGGAAACCTGGAAATTATGGGAAAGGGGGAAGGCAGTGAGCCAAAAAACTTTTAACATTGACTTCCTTGCCTTAAATGACCCCGACGTTTTCCGAAAAATTTGATATAGAGTTTGAGAAAGGAAACAACCATTAGGGCAGTGGCCGATGGGAAGATTTGTCGCGATTATTTCTGAGCAAATACAGGCGACAAATCTCCAAAAATGTCTCTCCATTTGAAATATTGAAATTGAGTTAAAAGTGCTACTGAGAAAATATCTGGTGACACACGATGAGGATGGGCTTCGCATTGAAATCTTTCCGGTGTTCCACAAACCCTGGCAGAAAGTCATATTTTCGACAAAAATATACAGGCATTTTTTGAACCCTGCCTTCTTTGCTTTAAATGACCCCAAAGTTTTCAAGAAAAGCGTGCATATAGAGCTTGAGAAAGGAAACAACCAGTAGGAGCTTTTTCAAATGACCTGGAAGGTGACACCCATGATGGTAAACACAGAGACAGAGCTAATATAATTACTAGGCTACTAGATTTGAGTTAAAAGTGTGACTGAGAACATCTTTGGTGACACAAGATGAGGGTGGGCTTCACATTGAAATTTTTTAGGTGTTCCACAAAGCCTGGCAGAAGGTAATATGTTCCACAAAAATATAGTGAATGGTGGCATCACTCTAGGCCCCACTTGGGGTTTTTTACTGTTGAAATTATATTTAAATTTTGACCATAAGAAGACAATGCCATACCTTACCTGTGGGACTCCAGTTGGACAACCCTGCACAAAAGTATAACAGCAACACTTGCTCTGATGATCAGCAATTGCAGGGCAATTAAAGTAAAGTCCCCTGTCCTAATTAATTTAACGTCTGTATATTCAAATTGCTCAAAGCTTATTTCAAGATGAATAAAATGAGAAATTTAATATTATTAGTTATGCTTAGTATCTGTCAAACACTTTGCCAAGGAGAACACCAGGTAATAGACTCTGTAGAACTACTGCTCTATGTACAGTATTCATTGCTGACAAAATAAAACATACAAAAAGAAAAGTAAAATGCAAGTCAAACAAGCCCTTCTCTGTTCTCTTGTTAAAGGCCCTTTCCTGATCTGTCATCTTTGATCAGCAATTCTGCTTGACACAGAAATGGCTGCTGGCTAAATGTGCTCCCCTACCCAGCTGATGTTCCATTGGCTGGTTCTTGAAATCTCTTAACTCTGTCACAGCCACAGGCTGTTACCAATGGCTAATCCATCATAAGACGCTTTGGAACATCCATCTGTGTATTCAAAATGCTGCAGATCTGCCTTCATATTTATGAGTCTGCTTTACAATCTTCATTGATTTTTTTCCTAAAGCGATTTTAGAATCAACAGAGAGGTTAACATTCTCCCTTCCAGACTGTCAAGCAATGTGAATTTCTATCTCTGTAAAAAGGGATGACTTGAGGACCCAGAAGATAATGCACTGCATGAAGCCAGCCTAACCCCCGGCAGCTCTGGGAAATATTCCAAACAAGCAAAAGGAAATCATTATACTTGCTAGATCAGTGAATATTTTTAATATAATTCCAATGTTCCATTTTCTCAGACGCAAACATGCACTGTACAATTACACCGATTTATATACAATGAATGAATCGGTTTGCTTGCATTTAATGATACCAAGAATAGGATATAGTAAATGCACATAAGTAACACTACATCAACATGTTATTTTAACATAAAGGCTACATTATACAGTTAAATTATATTGTCTGTATATTAAACAGATATAAATGTGTTTGTTCCATATCTCCCCTCTTACAATATCGTTCATTCAGTATCTTGATTAGAGAAAATCACCAGTCACCTTGCTTGCTCTTGCTTTGGGATTAAAGTAGAGGAACTCGGATTAACATTGTTATAAAAGTCAGGATAAGGTTTATGTGCCTGTCAGCCATCCATAGAGTTCCACTAATCCTATCATACACACAAAAGCTTGCTGTGTAGATGAGAAGGAGGGCACTGTCATCTCTTTATTGAGTTAAATATTTGCTTGTACCTCACTGTACATACACACAAAAATTGAACCACCAATATGATTACTTTGGTACAATGTATTAAAATTATGAAGAACACTGAAAAAAATGACCAATGCTTTTGTGTCCAAGAGGAAACATTTACTGAGTACTGAAAAAGAAGCATCAATTTGAGGCTTACCATATATACTCGCGTATAAGCCGAGTTTTTCAGCACCCAAAATGTGCTGAAAAACTCTACCTCGGCTTATACGCGGGTCAGACACCTAAACCTATTCATCCTGACAGACAGGCACGCTAATGGGCTGCTATTGGGGGTCCTTGTTCAGTGCTGAAACTACAGTGGTATATATATATAAAGTTGCCGGGAGCGGGAATCAGTTCAGCGCCACCCCCTGCTCATAAACAAGATCTCCTCTACCTCTGAGCCTGCTCTCCGATTCCAGGGCATCCATTCTGAGCTACCAGTAGTGCCTGTGTCCCGGCCGAACAGGCAGTGAAGACGGAAGCGCTAAGCGAAAATGAGTCACGCGTTCAGGAAATAGTTTGTGAAGTGAGTCATTGCGACTATTTCAATGTTGCGCATTTCTTCCATTGCCGTAAGTGTTCGATACTTCCCATCCTCTGCGCCATTAAAAGCTGAAGTCTTCGGCTATTTCCGGCTGCTTTCCCTTGTTAGATGAGATAGTGATGCTCCGACACCTTTGCAGAGTGCCCACGGCTCTCTCGGAAAATCTGCTGTTGCAGGGGTGATTTGAATGCAGCTTTGTGGTGATTAATATACCAAAGTGGTGCATCACTTGCAACTGTACATGACGCATTGTGCTTTGGGTAGACCGCCTGTGAGCTCTATGTATAGGGCTGCTAGCAGAGAGTAGGGCCACATATAAGTACCGTAATAATGGTAATATCTGTTCAGGGCTGCTGGGGTAGTGCTGTGTGAACCCAACAGGGCAAAGCAGGTGTCTGTAGGAGGCGGCAATGGAAGCCGCATGGTGATCCATGCTTCTGGGAAAGTGCATTGTCAACAAGCAACAGGTGTCTGCTATTGGAAGGCAATGTATTGTAAATACAATAGTATGTAAACTCGAGTGGGGTACAGCTGAGATTCTAGCTATTTGTATAACAGAGCATTCTGTCCCAGTGGCTGCACAGGTCCTATCTGATCCCCATTGTAAGCAGCAGTCCTGTCCTGCTTTATGGCAGCTGAGATTCTAGCTATCTGTTATTTAGAGAAATTTTGGGAAACTTACCAGTAGCTGCTGCATTTCTCACCCTAGGCTTATATGCGAGTCAATAAGTTTTCCCAGTTTTTGTAGGTAAAATTAGGTACCTCGGCTTATACTCGGGTTGGCTTATACACGAGTATATACGGTACTCATTTTGACAATTAAACACTGAGGGAGATCTCCTACTTTGGGACATATGGTCTTCAATGAGGCAACATGTACAGAAAGTGTCAGCTGTGGCAATGCCTAACAAATTCCTCTGGAGGGATCTTAGTTGAATCCCTTACATACTATATCACCCTTAGAGACCTATGCAGTACAAGACAGCTGGCCAGCATATGATTGTTACAGACGTTTTTACAAACAAAGTAACAACTGCTCCATTGTAATGGATCATGTTAGTCCTTTTCTAACTTCAATAGTGACATTTTGAGACCTCACCTGCTTGCTATACTCAGAACTTTCAAAATGCAAGAAACATCAGTCAGACTAATGTAACATGTTTTTGGACTATCTAGGCCAACGGGGTTAACAAGCAGCTAGTATACTAGAGCATGGGTTACATTGGACTGTAACACTAAAGGAAGGGCCTTCGCAAAAAGGAAGTATTGATGGTGCAGTGCAGTGCAAGTGGAGTGGTCAGGGAGGAGAACCTAAAGCCTGAAACCCTATCCACTGTGGTCCCTTCTCTTCTACTCCGTTCTGCTCTGTCTATCTTCCCTCACTGTCTTACTCTCCTAGAGAGTCTATAACAACAATTATATTCCCAGGGCCGGATTTATATACTGGCACCCCTAGGCCCAATGCCGTTTGTCACCCCTTTATTCGTGCAAATTTTCATCAGGACCTGAGCAATGGGGATTGGTGCATGGAAAATTAAAAAAAACTATGTATCTCCTGTGCATCACCAGTATTTTTTAACCAATGTAGAGGTGGTTGGGCAGCATGCCGCCCCCTAAAATCCTGCCGCCCTAGGCCTGGTGGCCTTTCCACAGATCCGGGCCTTTATATTCCTGCCACTCACTAGCATGCTCCCCAACTTCCACACTAGAGGTTCAGGTCCCTCTAGGGCAAACAGGCTTTACTGGCCCTTGGTTCACCCAGGCTAAATGGAAACATTCAGCTGGGTCAGACACCAGGAGCCAAAGAGGAAGAGCCATCCCCTTTTCACTCACTATAGTGTGACAGGATGTGGTCACAACACCTCTTGGCCAATAACTGGGATATGTAAATTACAACTAGCTACATGGGCATCTGCCAAGCCACTAGGGAGATCAGGAAGTGTAGGGATTTAAAGCCATATGGGCAATTAACCCTATGGATCTCTACACTAACTTCATAGTGGGAACATTCCAGGCTGTATATTTATACTTTTTATGGTATTCCAGCTATAAGTAGTGCATCAGACTGATAATGCAGACAGAGAATCGGTTGGGCCTGGCAGAGAGAGGACCTGCTGTGCGTGCCTAGAGGGAGCACTAGTAACTGGGCGCTGAAGACTTGTCTGTCCTGCTGGCTGGGGCCCTGGGCGCTTTGGGCAGCTGCTCCAGTCCTATTCCTTTCATTGAAGTCGCTTGCTGGGTTGCTGGCACAGGTACAGCTGGGGGGGCTTGGGGCCTTGATGACAGAAGAGCAGGGCATGGGCCCTATGATGGCTGCTGGGCTGGCACAGGTACAGAAGGGGGGCACGGGGCCCTTTTGTAAACATTTGTTTATTTGTAAACATTACATATTTATATCAATTAAAAGTTTCATTCAATAACGGGTTTTCTTTTATTAAAAAATGGTAAGGTAGGAAATGCTAATATAAGAGAGGGGGGGGGCTGGATTGGAACCCTTGCCTAGGGTGACAAACTACCTTGGCCCAGCCCTGATTCTGTGATTATGTTTGTGACCTACCAATTTTCCAGTGTGTCACTGAAGAACTAAAGATCAAACCTTGCTAGCAAACCTTGTCATGTTATTAAAGCTTTTTTGAAGATGATTTTCTGCAGGGCAAGTTAGCAATGCAATGTTACGTGAAATTACCTGCTTGCTCTGGTGAGAAAAGGGAGAGTGTTGTGACTTAATTTGCACTGGAGGTGGGGACACACTGCCCTCTGGATTTTCCCAGAAGTTTTGAGTAAAACTTGTGACATTAGCCTCTCGGAATTGCTGGTTTCCATTATCATTTTATCCAATATCCTTGGCAATGTCAAATGTCTGGTTAGCAAGGTTATCAAACTCAACCATGTAATGTATTAGCTTATAAAAAACACAGTTATATTCCACGCTTCACTTTCCCAGGGATTCTAGTATAGGAATGATTTAGGTCCTAGTGTATACTGGCTTAAGTAAAAATCAAATCGTGTAATCACTAGTTTTTGTATTAAATTGCAGACACTTAAAAAACACTTACAATTATTCCTACCTACTATTATCATCCAAAATCCCTTAGCCATATTGCCAAGATTGTATCTAAACACAGAATCACCTGATCGTGACCCATGTGTCAGCTTTCAAAAACACAGGATGAATGAATAATACTTATAGAATGCCTCTGCTGCACCTTGCCGGGCAGTTTTAATTGTACCGTATGTTCACCGATTCAAGAAGTCTCACTAGTAAAATGGGCAAGGCTTAGTTAACGCGAAGGATAAACAATATAAAGTCATCACTTTTGCTGAAACATGTGTGTACTTTAAAGGAGAAGGAAAGTCGTATACTACTTCGGGATACCACATGTTAGGCACCCCCATGTGAATGTATTTACTTACCTGAAACCCCGGGCCGGTGCACATTTGGCACCCCCAAGTGTGAAACGACTTTTCTTCTCCTTTAAGAATGTTTTAGAACCCAATAAAAATGGATTAAGCTGTAGCTGAAATTAGTGATAAGGATAAAGCCTTGTCGGTAGGATTTTTCAGAAAATGTATGGCAAAGGGCAAGTTCATTTTAGGAGAATTCTACAGACCATCTCTTGTAAATGAAACACAAAATATTCAGCTCTTATTGCAATCCAAACGCATGCAATTTTGAGGTAACTCTCCATCATAGGGAATTTTAATTACACAGAAACACTAGAGAATAGTGGTACTGCTAACACATCTGAAGTCTTTAAATTTGATGCAAGTGATTATAGTTGCCCCCTGTCCCTGACCTCCAGCCACCCCCCATGCATGCGTGTACCTTTAGTTTTTTGGCGACTGGGAGAGGGAGGTCGGGGGCAGCGGTGACAGATGTGGGCAGGGAGCAGGTATGGGCTGATAGAGCCATCAAGAGCCTAGGCCCACCCAGTGTCCCGTTGGCCCAGTCTGACCCTGTGATGCTATATCAGTGATCTTGAATCCAAAACTGCATAAAATTATCAACAAAGGCATACATGTTACTCTTGCCTTTAAAGGAATAGCTCAGTGTGAAAATAAAAACTGTGTAAATAGATAGGCTGTGCAAAATAAAAAATGTTTCTAATATAGAAAGTTAGCCAAAAATGTAATATATAAAGGCTGGAGTGAACAGATGTCTAATAAAACAGCCAGAATCCAACTTCCTGCTTTTCAGCTCTATAACTCTGAGTTAGTCAGCGACTTGAAGGGGGGCCACATGGTACATTTCTGTTCAGTGAGTTTGTAATTGACCCTCAGAATTCAGCTCAGATTCAAAAGCAACAGATATGACCCATGTGGCCCCCCCTCAAGTCTCTGATTGGTTACTGCCTGGTAACCAGGATAACCAGTCAGTGTAAACCAAGAGAGCTGAAAAGTAGTGTTGTGACTGACATGTTATACATCAAATCACTCCAGCATTTATACATTACATTTTTGGCTAACTAACTATATTAGAAACATTTTTTATTTTGCACAGCCTATCTAATTTACCTAGTTTTTATTTTTACACTGAACAATTCTTTTAATGGAATAAAAGTACATCATTAATGGGAAAGGATCTAGGGGTATTACAGTGTAAATCCAGTAGTTGGCCAATCTGTCCTTTTGCAGTCAGGAAAGAATTTGCTTTACCAGGGTCAGACTGGACCCCGCCAACTCAGACTCGCACCCATCTACAGCCTGCGCTGCCCCATGATCTTTAGGACAGGTATGCGCGGGGGCCTAGAGGGTGGGTTGCGACTGAGGCAGGAGGCCTGTAGGTGGGTTGCGGCAGAGGCAGGGAGGCCCAGAGAGGGTGGGGGTCCTATGGTGGAAGCCCCTGTGGGCTTCCTGTCTGACAGTTAGAAGCTATGTTTTACCTTCACATGGTCAGCTAGAAGTTAGGTAGGATTTACTTGGACAAAAGGTTAGGCTTGCTGGAAGTGTCTATTTTCAACCCTACCTACTCTGAAACTATGAAAAACTATTTCCATAAACAGAAAATTAAATTTCTGTAAACAAACAGACAAAAGCCTACCATACCTTTTACTGCTTGGATCCATATGTTTGAAAGTTTCATTATTGCTGCTGACCAAGGGGAGATTTCTGCTGCTAGAAAGCGTGCTTTACGCTTCACTGCCTGGGAGCAGAGGGACATTACCATTACCTGATGATACTTATGAAACTGCTCTTACTACTATAAAGAACTTTTTCGTGCCAAGAGTAAATGTGGTTGCTGAAAGATATAAATTCCGCCAACCTGGACAACGTAATGGCGAATCCACAGAACAATTTATAGCAGCTTTGAGAGAGCTGGTTGTTACCTGTGACTGGGAATCTAACAGAGACCAAATAGTGGAAAAAACAAACTCACCTCGCATTAGAGAGAGCAGAGGCTAAAACTCTCAGTCAGGGAACTGCTGGGGATAAAATATATATATTCTTGTAAAATATAAGGATATTATAAGTTACCGAGGAGTTTCATGACCATATAAAAACACGAGGCCGAAGGCCGAGTGTTTTTATACAGGTCATGGAACTCCGAGGTAACTTATAATATCCTCATATTTTACAACTGGGGGTACTTTATTTATTATAATACACAAATTTCAATGAGTCATGTGACTGAAATGACATCAGAACTCACCATTTATAACTGATGACATCAGAACTCACCGTTTATAAGGATATAATTTACAAGATATTCATGGCTTTTGTGTATTATATACAGATTGTGAATCCAACACTGTGGCCTAATAATGCACAGTCACAGGCAAAAATACAGTGCTAAGGAAAGAGATATACCAACACAGCAAAACCGTAAATACAAAAAAAAAATACTGCTTTCGCTGTGGTTCAACACAACACACTGCAAATCATGTTACATGTCCTGCAAAATCTGTACGGTGCCGCAACTGCACAAAAGTAGGACATTTTGCTAAGATCTGCCGTAGTTCTGCTAAAGATGTTCATGAATCACTACTACAAATGTCACAGTATTAAGTGTGGATAAAGCTGGTACATTTATTCCAGACAAGTTTATGTGCACTGTCAGTGTCAGTACTGCTTCGGCTGACAAAGGGCACTCCATTAACCTGATGCTTGATACAGATTCAGCTGTTTCTATACTACCAAAGGATATTTACTTGAAATACTTTGCAAAAGATCCGCTTGTTGCACCAGCCCTGAAACTGGTCAGTTACTTAAAGGATCCAATCCCTGTGCTTGGTTGCTTGCCAGTGTACAATTTGAATCAAATACTGCAAAATGTGACTTTTACATTGTGAATAAGGGTACTGCTATACTTGGAAGGGATCTCTTTGCTGCATTAAACCTACAATTAGTCTCATTACTACAGCACCAGTGCCTGCCACACAGCCAGTGTCTAAAATGTCACCACAAAGCAACACTTCACTGGGCTGTGCAAAGAACTTTGTACACAAAGTTAAGTTGAGACCAGGGGGCCCATTTACTTAGCTCGAGTGAAGGAATAGAGGAAAAATAGTTTGAATTTCAAATGGTCGAATATGGCTACTTCGACCATCGAATGGGCTACTTCGACCTTCGACTACGACCTTCGACTTTGAATCGAACGATCGAAACTAAAAATTGTTCGACTATTCGACCATTTGATAGTCAAAGTACTGTCTCTTTAAAAAATTCTTCGACCGCCTAGTTCGCCACCTAAAACCTACCGAGACCAATGTTAGCCTATGGGGAAGGTCCCTATAGGCTTCCTAACAATTTTCTGATCGAATGAATATCCTTCGATCGATGGATTAAAATCCTTCAAATTGTTCGATTAAAAGGATTTAATCGTTCGATCAATTATTCCTTCGATCGTTCGATTGTAGGAATAGCAGTAAATCCTTCGACTTCGATGTTCGAAGTCGAAGGATTTTACTTCGACGGTCGAATATCGAGGGTTAATTAACCCTCGATATTCAACCCTAGGTAAATGTGCCCCCAGATGTAAAACCAGTACCATTTCCTGATTCAGCATGGGAAAAACTTGATATTATCGGTCCTTTTGCAGATGCTCTTATAGACTGTAGATTTGCTATAACCTTGATGGACTATTACAGTAAATGGCCTGAAATTGCATTTGTTTCTCATATAACATCAGCTACAGTAATAACATTTCTGTCTACAGTCTTCAGCAGAGAAGGTAATCCAAAGGAGTTAATATCAGACAACGGACCACAGTTTGTCTCATATGAGTTTGAATCCTTTCTGAGAGAGAGGAATATTGTGTATAGGAAATCTTCAGTGTATTACCCACAAGCAAATGGAATTGAGTGATTCAACAGAAGTCTGAAACAAGCACTACAACCACCAAATCTTACTGGGAAATCTCGGAAAGTATTTACAACAGAGTTCCTACATAACTACAGAGCAACGTGCCATGCAACAACCCAATCATCTCCAGCTAAATTATTACATGGCAGACAGATGCACACTAAGTTACATGTTGCAGACATCAAACTTCCACAAAAATCCACAAAATCGTCTACTGCTGACATTGTGAAACGTCAACAAGCCAAAGGCAAGGCTTATACTGACAGAAAACGTGGTGCCAGAGAAGTACACTTTCAGCCTGTATCTTTAGTCATAATTAAGAAACCAGGAATACTGAAACTGAAATGCCTGCATGACTCTGCTAATAAAGCACTGTTATACTCTACTCATTCTCGGCTACCCAAAACATAACAGCAGTTTTCTGAGATGGTTCTGTATAAGTCTGGTAAAACGGAGCACAGAATGGTTGAGGTTCGCAGATCACTTATTGAGAGACATGTCAGCATTCACGAATGGCAGTTTTGCCACTAGAACTTTACATATTGATTTTTTTGACCCGATGAATAGTGAGCGCGTGCGATTGAGATGCTGGAGAGACACCATGTCCGAGAGGTATCGATGTAGGTCCTGGTTTGAATGTTGATAGAGCTGATGTTTATTGATTGATATTAAATGGAAACGTTATTTTTATATATTAAATGGATACATGTTGCTTTTTAGATATATGAGTTTTTAGTTTTGTTTGTCTAACATCACGTAATTACCCCTTTTACACAAGGATTAACTTTTAATTGATTATATCTGTCACTTATTCACACTATCAATTTAGGATAATTTGTTGGTTCCAATATTTTATTAATTTAAAACACATTCACTGGAGGTGGTTTCTGATACCTTCGATTTAAGTTTCCGGTTATTCATTTATATTACTACTCACGGGTGGTGGTTTTTGCTACATTTGTTGATGTGTTATTTATTTATTATATTCACTGTGGTTACATGACGGTTTGTAGCAATACCACAAGGTTGGGATTTGTGTTCACTAACTAATTAATTATACACGTATTGATTAGGGCTGTATATACAGTATACATTTAGGTCCATAAATATTTGGACAGGGACAACTTTTTTTCTAATTTTGGTTCTGTACATTACCACAATGAATTTTAAATAAAACAACTCAAATGCAGTTGAACTGCAGACTTTCAGCTTTGATTCAGTGGGTTGAACAAAAGCATTGCATAAAAATGTGAGGAACTAAAGCCTTTTTTTAACACAATCACTTTATTTCCGGGCTCAAAAGCAATTGAACAATTGACTCAAAGGCAATTCCATGGGCAGGTGTGGGCAATTCCTTTGTTATGTCATTATCAATGAAGCGGATAAAAGCCCTGGAGTTGATTTGAGGGGGGGGGGGTGTGTTTGTATGTGGAAGATTTTGCTCTCCATGCAGGTGAAACAAGCCATCCTTAAGCTGCAAAAACAGAAAAAACCCATCCGAGAAATTGTACAATAAAGTCTCTGTATTTTTGTCAGGGTCACTGATAACTAGACAACATTTTCAGTTTTAGGCTGAAAATATGCAAAATGTGAATATTAAGTTAAAGGCAAACTTCCCCTTTAATACTCAGTCCTGCTCTTCTCACTGAAGAAGATTTTTTGGCTTGAATATACAGCATTAAAGCAAAAGCAGTAGTCACCTATAGCTGCATGTGGATTTAAAGTCTATGAGGCAGATTTACTAAAGGGTGAAGTAGCCGTCGATTCTCCAGAAATCTCATCTGCAGGCACTTTGCCAATTTACTAACAGGTGTAGAGGACAATTCGCTAGTGAAAGATACCGTCCCTAGCGCTGTTTCACGCCCTATCTCCAGGCTAATTTTCGCTCAGATAAATGGTCATTACTCCACAAATTCACTAATGTGCAAATTTTACAGAACGTTACCTCTTTCGCTAGAGTTTTCTTCGCCACCTTAGACCTGGCGAACTGATAAGATTAAACTACATTCTCCTCAATCTCAATCTATAATCATGCCCCATCTGTTATAGGGTGGGCTCATGTCTAGGGCATTAGAGGATATCTTTCGTATTTAGTTTGCTTCCTTGGACATTTGCGATAATAAGTGGCCGCTTCAAGCATTTTAATGAACATCTCTAATAAAGACGTCTATACGACCTACAGTATATGTACTCACCCTATTCAAATTGACCTAAGAGCATAAGAGTACTAACGAAGTTTCACTAGGCAGAATTGAACGCTAGCAAAAGGTCTCTAAGAAATGCTCACGCTGATGAATTAACGCTACTGAAACTTCGCCAGCGTTTGGCTGCTGAGATGCAACTTCGCATTTTAGTGAATTAGGGTAGTGGTAACGAATTTACATCTGGCGAAGTGGCGCAAAGTGTGGCGGAGCTTTCACTGGCGAAAATCCACCCTTTAGTTAATTCGCCCCAATGAATTAGATCTCGACTCTACAGAGACATTGGGGCAAAACGATAGTTTGCCTTATCGACAATTCGACTGGATATAGCACACAAAACTATGCTAGCGACCATCTCTTTTGCTAGTGAATTGCACTCTATGCCTGTCAGTAAATTGGCAAAGTGACTGTTGATGAGATTTCTGCAGAATATTTGCTAGCGACGGCCTCATTGCCCTTTAGTAAATATGTCCATTAAATCACAAAGGTTAATTCAGTCAGATGCTGTGCAGCATGCGAGTTGTCTTGTTACCAAAATGAGCTGCAACACCATAACGAGCATAAAACTAAAACAACAGTGCGGATATAGAAATTTAAACTTAAAGGGATACTGTCATGGGAAAACGTGTTTTTTTCAAAACGCATCAGTTAATAGTGCTGCTCCAGCAGAATTCTGCATTGAAATCCATTTTTCAAAAGAGCAAACAGATTTTTTTATATTCAAATTTGAAATCTGACATGGGGCTAGACATATTGTCAGTTTCCCAGCTGCCCCCAGTCATGTAACTTGTGCTTTGATAAACTTCAGTCAGTCTGCTGTACTGCAAGTGATATCACCCCCCCCCCCCAGCAGCCTAACAAAAGAACAATGGGAAGGTAACCAGATAGCAGCTTCCTAACACAATATAACAGCTGCCTGGGACATCTAAAAACAACACTCAATAGTAAAAGCCAAGTCCCACTGAGACTGATTCAGTTACATTAAGTAGGAGAAATAAAAGCCTGCCAGAAAGTATTCCATCCCAAAGTGCAGGCACAAGTCACCTGACTGGGGCAGCTGGGAAACTGACACTATGTCTAGTCCCATGTCAGATTTCAAAATTGAATATAAAAAAATCTGTTTGCTCTTTTGAAAAATGGATTTCAGTGCAGAATTCTGCTGGAGCAGCACTATTAACTGATAATGCTATTAACTAATCTGTTTGCTTTTTTGAGAATTGGATTTCAGTACAGAAATCTGCTGGAGCAGCACCATTAACATGTTTTCCCATGACAGTATCCCTTTAAGTGACAATTTACTTTATTTTCCTCTAACTTGTGGGCTCCAGAATACAATTCATGCTCTAACCTCTATTTATGTTGCACACAGACATTTTTGTATGGGCACATATAACAAATTCCAGTATGAGTGTCAAGGAAACAGCTATACAACCTGTAGCAACTTTCTCCAGAATAGTACAATGCATAATTCAGTACTTGCTGTGACACATGCAGCATCTGTTTCACACAATAACTGTTTTCTAAAAGCTGCAAAACATATTTGTTGCAAGCACTGGCAACATTGCTTATATGCTTTTTTTGTACAGCCAGGTAAAATGACATGCACTCTAACTGCGGCCACAAGTCAGTCATTGATATTACCAATTAAGACACTGTTATGAAGACAAAGCTCTTGATTCTGAACAAGTTTTATATTATCGCCTCAATAAATAAAGTAGAGAGCAAGGCCTGGGAAGGTTTTGCATTGGCTTAAAAAAGTTCTATGACAGGAAAGGCACTACCATGGAGATTAGCATATGCAATCAAACAACCGGAGAGGTACAATCACTTGAGACTAGAGTAGAATTTAACAAAGTGAAAAGTCCATTAAATATCTGAATATTCTTTCACATATGACCCCTTTGTTTCTATTCTGTGCTTGTTTTAATGGCTTTCTTGTGACCTTCTTACTCTTTGTTCTCCTGAGAGATGTGATTAAAGGGCAAGTCAACCCCACAATAAAAATGTGGCTACTATAAGAAAAAACAATGCTTACCGAATGTCCAATATACATTTATTAAAAATTGTCAGTGCTTTTAAAGCTATTTATAAAACTATTTGCGATTTAAAGAAGCATTTGCTTAACTCCTGGCTGATACTTTTAAGCAATGTTGCAAAAGTTAGTTAGTTCCCCAGTCTCAGCCACCAGGACAGCGAATAGAAAGTGACAGACAAACACTGTTTTCAATAGCAACACATATACAAATAACTTAAAAACCATAGAGGATTTTAATGAATGTATTTTGCAAAGAAGTTGTTCAGAATTATGTTTTCTGTTATTAGGCATTATTTTATTTTGGGGTTGACTTGCCCTTTAATCAGAATAGCCACAAATGCAGTGTATGGAGTATGGGCAATAGGCTGCAACATTACTCTGAATTCCATCATTTTTAGCTGTGCTTTAATATGTAACACATTACAAGAGGCTTGTAAAAGAGGTCTGTAGAAGAGATTAATGCAGGGAGCTTATTTTAAAAAAACTCACACTGATTGCAGGGAGCTTGTTTAAGAAAAGCTCAAACTGATTACAATTACAAAGAATGATACAGACCAAAGAATAAAAAAGAAGTCTGAAACACAGCTCAGAGATGAGATGCTCAACTGTGCTTTTCAACCACAGGGAAATAAATGGATTTAATGGACTTCAGAATGTAAACCATCTTACAATAAGATATGAGATTTCTGTGAAACATGCCAAGAAATTCTAACAAAAAGCTAAAATATAAACAAAACAAAAAAAACAATGGCAGTGTGGAGCCCTTTTCTGCCATAGAGAGGGCCCTTAGTAATACACCAATATTTGCTGAACCATCACTATGAGCACATTTTGCATATATCAAATGGCCATACAATGTGCATATTAAATGGATAGTTCACCTTTAAATAAATTGTTATTATGATGTTGAAGCGATATTCTGAGAAAACTGGTGCTGCTTTTTTTATTTTTTGTGGCTCTTTAATTATTTTGTTTTTTTTGTTCAGCATTCCAGGTTGGAATTTCAATAGATATCTGGTTTCCAGGGTTCACTTTACTGTATCAATGAAGCAGTGGTTTAAATGAGAAACTAGAATAGGAAAAGGAAAGGGCTTTAAAAAAAGATAAAAAGTAACATTAACAATAAAATTGTGCCTCATTTCGAAAGCTGGAAAAAGGCAGAAGAGGAAGGAAAACAATTAAAAAGGTGCTATGAGAAGGACATTCTATAACATAGCAAATATTACTTAAACGCGAACTTCAGTTTCCAAGGGCACAAGGGAGCCATGTGCCTTTCATCTTTCATTGACCGGGCCTTAAAGGGGAACTATTGTGAAAATGAAAAATGTTTAATACGCTTCATCATAATGAAATAAGAAACTTTCTAAATACAATCAATTAAAAATTCTGTACTGTTTCTGAAATAATCTAGTTTGTCTCTCTCTCAGCATCTGTTTCTTATTATTCTGTCTTCTTGCAGGAGTTGGGTGTCAGATTTTTATTGACAGTTAGATCAAATATATTTTAAAGGGGGGGGGGCTTACTTTCCAAGCAGATGAAATAGAGCTCACTCAAATAACTGATTCCAGTACAAGCAAAATCTAACAAAATAACTGCCTTTTGCACAAATCCTGCATGTAGAGAGACATGATGTCTGGGGTTTTTATAGAGTGAGTCTAAAATACAGTTAGCTAACCACCATGCTATATATATATATAATATAACAAATGCAATTTATTAATGGAATAGGAAGACAGTAGAGGAAGAAAATTATTAAAATATTAGCTTGGGAAATGAGAAATTAGTTTAACTAAGAGATCTAACACCTCACATAATTAGTATGTTCCAGTCCTCAGTTTTTATAAGCAAATTTTAGAGTAACCAGATAGCAGTATAATTTCATTTTGGGCTGACAGGACACTGGGAAAAAACCTGATGGGCCCCTGCTTTTTTGGGCCCTGCCGCTGCTTACCTACCTCCCTGACCCCGGCACGCAAGGGGGTGGAGGTGCGGGTTGAGGCTGGGATGGGGGGAGAGGGGGCTCTGTGGCGACACAAGGGATGGTGTGGGGGGGCCCTGAGGCTGCAGGTCTCAGTCCGATGCTGCTATGGTAGATGGCCTTCCTGTACTTCAAAGCTTTTTTGGATAACAGGTTTCAAAATAATGATGGGTAAGGAATCTTATCTCCTGTAAAATAACTGTAATATCTATGAGTGCTCTGTACTTTCAGTTCCCTATTCTTGTGTTGCATTTTCAGGTATAATAGTATAGAATCTATGTCTAAACTCTCAAAAATATTTTTAGGAGCAGAATTATTACTCCCTTTCTATTCATTCCTATGAACTACATGTTCACAGTGTGAAAATATTGTCACATTGTACCAGTCCCCCATTAATGGCAGTTCCACTCCTGCTAGGAAAGTTTCCCTATATCCAGTGTGAGTTGATCACTACATTCAGAACTAATTAAATAGTTTTTAATCTTCTAAAATCTTCTTTCAGTCCAGGGGGCAGATTCACTAAAGGGTGAATTGTTGCCAGCGACCGCTTCTTACATATCGCACCACTTCGCCAGGCGCAAATTTTCTAGCACTGTGCTAATTCATAAATATGCAAAGTTGCGCCCTGGGCGTCGAACGCTGGTGACTTTTCGCTAGCGTTACTTCGTAGTGCGAGCATTTCTTAGCGAAGATGCGCTAGCGTTCGTTTGTGCCTAGCAAAAATTTGCTAGTGATCTTCCACTTAGGTCAATTTGCATACAGCGGGTAATTACAGTTGTATGGACATCTTTATTATAAATGTTGGTGCAAATGCTTGAAGTTATCACTTTTTATTACAAATGTCCAAGGAATCTTAATAAAGACAAGAGAGTTAATATAATGTCCTACACATGAGCCCACTGTAAAATGAATGTTCCATATGTTATAAAATGTGTGGAGAAAACCAGTTACCCAAAAAAGTAAGTTAGGACTTGCATGCAATTCCACTTCAAAAAAGGAAAAAGTCACAAACATTTTTTGGATTTTATTGAATTTTCGGCAATCGGGATCTGATGTAAGTGATGTAAGATTGAGGAAGATCTAGATTCATTTTAGCAGTTCGCATGTTCTGAGGTGGCAAAGTCAACTCTGGCGAAAGAGGTAACATTCAGTAAAATCCGCACTTTAGTGAATATGCGGAGTAACGATCATTCTACAGAGTGAAAAGACGCCTGCGCTTGTTAGTGAATTGGCAATGTCCCTGCGGGTGGCAGCACTAATGAAAAATTGCTAGTGTTAGCCACTTCGCCCTTTAGTGAATCTGCCCCCAGGTGTTTTTAGGTGTTTGGTTCACCAGACAGAAACACTTCTTTTTTTAATTGCTTTTTCAATTTGCGTTTTCCAAAATTGAAGTTCAAATTTTAATGTTGCTGTCTCTGGTATTTCAGTCTGGCAGCTCAGTAATTCAGGTGTAGATTCTGTACTGTTACAATTTGCTACTTTAGTTGATACATTTCTCAGCAACAATTATCTAAGTAACTATCTTATTACTTATTTTACAATTTATCTACCTAGAATATATTAATACACTGTATTTATTATTTTGCACGTCCATGTTGCACGAATGTACATTTTCAAATCTGTCAATTTTGAATACATTTTGCAGTATTAGAGAGAACATAGTGGGGTTGTTTGTGGTCTGTCCAGCTTTATGTATATGTAGTATATTATAGGGGCCAATGAAACAGGAAAGGCAGCCAAACTGGTAATTTTTACCTACAGGAAGGAAAGTGGTTTCCAGTTATTCTATTTGCTCACATTTTATATCACCATGATTTCTACACAGAAGTTTGAAATATTCTGAATCTTAGCAACTAATTACTAAAGATATGTCACCTTTTTAGAAAGCATGATAAACTAGTTACAGTTGTAAGTCCACCAATAAATACCTGACATTTGAAGTTTAGCTCACCCTCTGATTGGTTAGAAATGTGGTTCTATGTAGCCTAGAAATAGATTATATTAGGGCAAATTGCAGAAGCCTGAAACCCTTTATGTGACAAGGCACATGCATTTTCCTTTTTGATAAGGAAAAAGCACAATAGAATTCATATAGGAATATAACTACAATAGTGCATGCACGTTAACACTATTCATAAAGGTTTTAACGCTCCTTCATGCTCCTTGCTCTTGCAAATATTTGCTAGGAGTGGATTTGACTACCTAGCTAGGGAACCATAGAATTACTGGCTGCCTGCCTGATGGCAGTCCCAGGATTCCACTAGATAGTTGCTGCTACTCACTTATGCCAAGCAAATTTCATGCTAATGGCATTAGTAACACCAAGCATTGTGCACAAATAGCGTGTTTTTTGCTCATCGTGTTCAGTTGCACAAGATACACCTCAGTGCATGGCCACAATGATCATGGGATTCTGGGACAAAAAAACTGCACTGCAATTTGCATTAAAAAAATGCACTTTGCACCCTGTCCTGCTTTTGTAAGTGAACTTTAAGGTTGTTTCAGACTTATAATGACTGAATCTGCAAATGTCCCAACAAATCTTTATTTACAACATTATTCTCTCTACCTTAACCAGAAATAATGGTGATTTTAAGGGCACCAATCATAACTAAAATCATTTACTAAGTAAAGTAAGTTCAAGAAATCCAATTTTTAAAGGAGAAGGAAACCCCCTGAGTGCAAAACCCCTCCCCCCTCCCCTGTGTTGCCCCCCTCCCTCCTCCCCCCTGGCCTACCTGTCCCCCTGGGCAAATGCCCCTAACTTGTTACTCACCCCTCTGTGCAGGTCCTGTCCACGGAGTTCACAGTCGCCATCTTCTCCCACACGCATCTTCTTCCTGCTCTGACCGGCGTCTTCTGGCGCATGCACAGTAGGAACAGTTACCGGTACGGCTCTACTGCGCATGCGCCGAATGTCACGAAGAAAACTTTTGCGCCCAGGGGGTTTCCTTCTCCTTTAAAGAACTGTTTGTTTAATGTTTAAAATCTCCCCTATCTCCACTGCAGTTCTAGCTGAGACAGGCATCTTGGATTTCACTGGCTCCTCCTACCTATATCTTCACAGCCAACAACAGCTCTGAAATCTCGCACATGCTCAGTTGACATTCCTTGGTTGCTTAGCAACCTTTCTAAGCTATTTTCAAATCAGCCACACCTCTGTGTTAGCTGCTGTTCAGTAGTGCTGTCACCTTCTGGAAGGTAGTATGTGCTCTTCATTTGCATAATGACATCACCAGCAGGGGACCAGCTATGGAAATCTTGTGATACTTCTAGTGGAGGAGTTTACTAAAGCTAGGCATTCTGGGTAGAATACTCAAGGCAATGCTACAATCTGAGCATGCTCCTGAAATTTGCATGTTATAGTCTCTGTTGTAGTCACAGTACGGATTCCCTCAGTGAAAGAACCCATTTGATAAAGTAGGGGCTTTTTTAAAACCTGCAGTTTTTTTTCAAAAAACTATATATGTAGTTTGATTAAACGCGTTTAGGTTGTACTGGCCAGATTGTTAATATGTGTTTGATTTTGTGATAGGTGTCCTTTAAGTAAACGGTCCTACACAGTCACCAGACAATAGAGAAGAGGTTAAAACAAAATCCTAGCAGTTAGAACATAGTTTGGAAATTTAGATGACAGAAAGCTATACTATATGGTTTTATAAAATTGAAGTCAACTACAAGAGGTCCTCTGCACCCAACCCATTATCAATATATTTAAGACAGAGACATTTTGTGCATACTGCTACTGAAAAATGCCTTACCCATTAAACAACACAGGGATTGTTTGTCCATATATTGCAATATATTTAAGCTGGCCAACTACGTCAAAGTCATCCCATATCTGGCCAGTCCTACGCTTAATTTTCATCTGATTCATTAAGAATTCAATTGCTTAATTATACATTTTACAAAGGGACTAAGTTTTACCTTGACGTAGTTGGCCAGTTTAAATATATTGCAATATATGGACAAACAATCCCTGTGTTGTTTAATGGGTAAGGCATTTTTTAGTAGCAGTATGCACAAAATGTCTCTGTCTTAAATATATTGATAATGCGTTGGGTGCAGAGGAACTCTTGTAGTTGACTATATGTATTTTGTGGTCACACCCTCATTGCACCCCCGCCTAATGGTTTTAAAAAATAGTGGTGAGCACAACTTTCCCTTGTTTGTTATAGTTATACAGGAGCAGTGACCAGCTCCATGTTGTAGCTCCCACCCCTCCCAGCTATAGTCAGGTGATCCCACTGGTGTCTAATAAAAGGACAGCCAAGTTTGGGAGTTTTACTTTGAAAGCAGCTAGTAAGTTGCAGGTAAAACTTAGTCCCTTTGTAAAATGTATAATTAAGCAATTGAATTCTTAATGAATCAGATGAAAATTAAGCGTAGGACTGGCCAGATATGGGATGACTTTGACGTAGTTGGCCAGCTTAAATATATTGCAATATATGGACAAACAATCCCTGTGTTGTTTAAAGGGTAAGGCATTTTTTAGTAGCAGTATGCACAAAATGTCTCTGTCTTAAATATATTGATAATGGGTTGGGTGCAGAGGACCTCTTGTAGTTGACTATATGTATTTTGTGGTTACACCCTCATTGCACCCCCGCCTAATGGTTTTAAAAATAGTGGTGAGCACAACTTTCCCTTGTTTTTTATAAAATTGAAGGCCAGAGATTAAGAGAGTCGTATCATTTTAGTTTCTAATGAAGGGCACATGATGGATGGAACAGAAAGGGGCATCCTCCCAAGCAGCACTGACTACAAGGTTGTCAATTTGATTTTCTTCACACTTGGCCTCCTACACAGTTCCAGTGCTACTGATGTCTCTGTGTTAATTTATGATTCGATAGGTTTAAGGGGGCAGTCGTGTGCAATTCCTCCTGGACGGTGTGACATGCACAGCAATGAACTGAATTTGCTTGTTTGTACTGGAGGAAATCTCCAGCTACATATAAGCTGGGAGCTCACAGAGCTTGCTGTTTGTTTGTTCAAAATCCATCCTGTCAGTCTTTGTTTCTATGTGCTGTTATTTCTTCCCCTGGGTGCAAACAAACATTCATCTTTGAGCTCAATATTTTATTTCCTGTATGAAAAACAAGCTGCATTTTTTATATTTGAACTTTGTATGTGAAGGGTTTGGAAAGCTCTACTTTTTCTACTTGTCTGTTAGGGCAATTTTCATGCTTAGAACATTGATTCATTTACTGCTTCTATTCCGAAGATCTACTAAACGACTCTGGTTAATTTCTCTCTAATGGGACACATAACTGATGTGTATGTTGCCTTGGAATATAGTGTCAGGAAAGGGTTGGGTTACACAATCACCATCATAGGCATTAAACTGGCTTTGCACTAGTTATTTAGTGTATTAAAATATGATGTTATTTGACCATCATCTGTATTACAAATGCATGGTTGTCTTGCAAGACAGGGTTGTCCAAATGAAAATCCCTATTGCCATCAACCCCAAGCATGCCTAAGATCTTGGACCTTTTTCACTGATGCTGTTGCCCCCAGAATGTGATATGGTAGAAAACTGTCTGACAGCATGAGAAATCTTAGACAGCACAGCTAAAACAGCACAAAAGCCTTGAAATCAATGGGTGAAGAAGAGCATCTTCAGTTTTCACATCTAAATCAACAGAAATGTAAACATATGCTCTTACAGAATAAAGAGAGTGTGATCAATGTGATTGGTTAGTTATTGCAGGCAAGAATGGTTCAGGGACAGGTTCAGGGACAGTAGGAATTGGATACGGTTATTAATTGTTGACGGATATTCCCTTTGTATATATCACTAGAGCTCCCATAAAGCTCCTGTGACATTAACTGCAAATTATGCAATTAAATGAGACAATCTAAAAGAGAACAAATACTTTTTTCAATGAACAGTATAATTATGTGGGTGTCAACATGATGTTGAGTTGTGTTAATGTGTATACATTCTTTTAAAAAGCACCTAGCACAGAATATGTGTGATAATGATCAAATGATGAAAACAAGGGTTTATATTTCCAGTGCAAGTGCGTATGGGGTTTTTCTAATCTTAGAGGAAAATCAAGTGAAGCACAGGGCTGCATACTATCGAAATGGTCATCTGATCTCTATACTAGTTTTTTTTTAAGAGGTTAGAAGAGACGGGCAAAATGTTAGCTTTTTGACTGTAAAGTAAATTATTTTAACAGCAGTTTGTAAGCAGCCACCATATTCATATTACCCAGCAGTATACTTGCCACTAGACATCAGATGATTCAAAGTGAATTGGGGTATTACAGTAAACATACTATTGTCTAGGCCAGTGCTGTCAAACTTCTGTGGTACCAAGGCCAGATTTTTTTTGAAGACATTGTGCAGGGCAGATAATGTAAGCCAGTGTTGGCCACTCCCCATTTTAAACCACACCTGCTTTGTGTGTGCCATACTCTGCCTACCCTATGCTTCCTATTCCACACCACACCCATGTTACCACAAGAACTTTTAAGACCATATCCACATTAATGGTGGTAGCACACCAAAAAAACCAAATGGTTGTGTTCACTGCTGGGATATCATTCTTCACTCATATGTAAAAAATTTAAATAATATTAAAACATAACCTTATGTCCATATGCCTCCTCCTCCCCTGCGGATAACACAGCAGTACCCAGCACATGATTAAACACCTTAGGGACAAACAATTTCCAATGCTAACAAACCCCCAGACAGAACAAAACCTACGAGGTTCACATCCCGCAGCTAATATAGGGCAGGCAGAGTATGGCACATACAGGGAGAATAGGGCAGGCAGAGTATGTCACACACAGGGAACATAGGGCAGGCAGATTATGGCACACACAGGGATAATAGGGAGCATAGGGCAGGTAGAGTATGGCACACACAAAGAGCATATGGCAGACAGTGTATGGCACACACAGGGAGAATAGGGAGCATAGGGCAGGCAGAGTATGGCACATACAAGTAGCATAGGGCAGACAGAGTATGTCACACACAGGGAGCATAGGGCAGGCACAGGGCGCATAGGTCAGGCAGAGTATGGCAAACACAGAAAGCATAGGGCAGGCAAACTATGGCACACACAGAGAACATAAGAAAGACCGAATACAGCAATAAACCGGGACTCTAAGACAAACAATTCATACTGTACTGGGCTTTAGGTGAGTGAACAATAAAGATGTTACAAGTGTGAACAATGCAGGGTGATTACAGCTATGAACAATGCAAGATTTTACTGTCTGAATTTGAGGTTTAAACTATGCAGGGGCCAGCTAATCTCAGTACTGATACCTTTTAAAGCATACACAAAGTAAGCAGTGACAGCAGGCAGACTTTTGTGTGGGGGCCACACATGGGGGATCTGGCTCACAGTCTGCCAGTTGGACAGCACTGGTCTAGGAATTGCATTCAAAGGCTTCCACTATTGTCAGGTTTACATAAATTTGAATTGTACCAAACCATTGACCTGCTGATTATACTGGGTAAAATATACATTGCTAATATTAGATGGATAAGATTTTTCAGTATATAGAGTAGTAGCAAATTAAGACACCATTATTCACTGTATTAAGGGGGACCACTAAAACTAAAATACTTATTGCTTTTTTTAAAATAGACTCTAGTCACAATCACAGTGTTTTCAGAGCTTGTCAGTACTTAATATTTTGGCATAAGTTTGATCGCAACTCCACTTTTTACTATAGACAGACTTTCTGCAATAAATGAATATGCCTATGTGAGTCTCAAATGACACACATTACCTATCTGCCAAATTGCTACATATAATATAAAACAAACACAATGTTGCAAAGTGCCATGTTTGTATTTATGAACCCTTTTAATCAAAGCAACTTAAAAAACCATACTGAAGCATTTCTCAGCAATTTATAATTTATGGGAAATAAGAAACAGAAAGCATATTTGTTTTTTTAACATAAAAAAGTAGTACAGTTCTAAAGTTAATGAAAGAGCAGTTCATCTTTACATAACACCTGTAATAGGTAAAAAAAAAAATCAAAAAAAGAATAACAGTGAACAGACAGTCTGCTTGGTTGCTGGGTACACTGAATCCCCTTAGCAACCAATATTGATGACCTAAAGCCTTTCCTATAATAGTGCAGAATGGCTTCCCCTCCTCGCCACAAAAATGTATAGCCTTCAGAAATCTTTCATACTGTCCAGAGAGGAAACTGCAATATGAAATCCCTGTCTTTATTTGTTATTAAAACTATAATGTAGTTTTTAAGAGGAGAGCACCAACAGAAAGATAATTATTATCAAATAGCATCTGTACTTGTTCTTCTTGCAGAAAAAAAAATTGGTTTTTGATTATGCCTGTTACTAGTCTACCAGAAGGATCGCTTTCAATGTTTATTCATTTAGAAACCATACCAATGCCTGGCTTTGCAAAAGTTTATTCATGCAGAAGTCTTGTTTGAATACACATGACAGAGCTGGGTGAGCAGTCACTAGACTGTATATGACAATATAATGATGCTTTTGTAAATAACTTGGACATGCATTGCTTATTAATGTGTTTTTATATGTGCATATCTATCCTGTAATGAAACTCCGTAACCCCTCAGTAAACCAAAGCAGAGTTTCTGATGTAAGAGGGGACTTTTACAAATTGCAATGCTTTTTACCCACAATACAATGCGGACAGAATAGTTAAGGATGCCTGCTAATCAGTGTGTGCTGCAGCTTGCACATGATTTACCATTGTGAGTGACAATTTGCCTTTGCTTTGTTAAATAATTAATCATTTGTTTCTGTATTATTCCTGAACAAATGGGGATGTGCACCAATGCACATAACATAGAAAGCAGTGTAAAAATTTAATTTCTTATGTGTTAGACAGTTGCATGTGTAATGCCAACACTCCAAGGGTGCTGTAGAAGTAGGAATTCATTCAAGGATTCCCTAGCCCTATATTTTAGGGGTGATTTATTACTGCCCTGTTGCAAGTGCAGGAGCACCAAGAGGTACAAAAGCACACCTCTTAGTGTTCATCCACTTGGATTTGTGGCAGGGGCACTGCTGCATTCTGTTCCTTATCTAATACAAAATCCAGTGTGAGGTGCACAATGTAGCATCAGGGGACACAAGGCTGAACTGTCCTAAGGATCCATTGCGGACTGAATGAATCGCAAGATAGGTGTCAGGAGGGGAATTCCTATGCGCCACATTCTACCTACCCATCATCAATACAACACTGCTAAACACAGACAGCACTGTATTTGTGAGTTCTTTTGCAATGGAGCACAAAGTGCAGAAAACATTGCATTTAATAACTGACCCCCTTTGTACCTTGCATTTTATTTAAAGAAATTGCAAGTAATCCATGTTTTAGAGCAAGGCAGGAGTATTGAGGAGTATGAGTAGATGCCTATACTATAAGTGCAGGCTAAAAATTATTTAACCATGTGGGAAGCCATGTAGTTTTATGTTTCAGAGAGAGAAAGTATATGTTTTAGCATATATTTAATATATTGATAATGGGTTGAGTGCAGAGGCCCTCTCCTCTAGCATTTTTCTGTATGAATTTTGTGGTCACAGTCTCGTTTCACCCCGCCTAATGGTTTTAAAAAAATGAGTTGTGAATACAACATTTACTTTTTTGCTATAGTTTATACAGGAGCAGAGGCCAGCTCCATGTTGTAGTTCTCACCCTTTCAGGCTATAGTCAGATGACCCCTGTAGTGGCCAATTAAAGGGCAACCATGTTTGGGAGTTTTAACCTTGAAAGCAGCAAGTAAGTTGCAGGTAAAAATAAAGGTAAAATGTATTATGAAGCAATAGAATTCTTAATGAATCAGATGAAAGTTGAGTGTAGGTGACCAGGGGTGACTTTGACATAGTTGGCCATCTTAAACATATTGTAATATGTGGACAAAAATATTTTGTTTAAAAGAAAGAGCATTTTTTATCAGATTAAGGCGCAAAATGTTCATACGAGAGTATGGGGTATATTTATCAAAGAGTGAAGTTAATAGTGAAGTTCCGCCACTAGAGTGAAATTCCGCCACTTTCCACTCATTTCTATGGGATTTTTAAAGGCGTATTTATCAAAGGGTGAACTTTCACTTTCACCGATTGATAAATATGCCTTTCAAAATCCCATAGAAATGAATTGTGAGCTGCGGAAATTCACTCTAGTGGCGGAACTTTACTCTTTGATAAATTTACCCCTATATATCTAATTATATATCTAATATATGGGTGCAGTATCAAAAATTCCAATATATAACTAGCAAGAAAGAACCACACTCTCAGGTATTATATGAATTAAAGAAAATTATTTATTGTTAAATGCGAGAATAACGTTTCGGCCTCCTCTGAGGCCTTTCTCAAAGTTGAGAAGGCCTCGGTAGGAAGGCCGGTATATTTTTCCAGAAAAGGTGGCAACCATAGTCATGGCACATGACCTGCAGATGCAAACCATGACTTAATCATTACCCAGGGTGTAATAGAAACTGCAGACCAAGCTGCTGCCAATAACCTTGAAGCAGGGCACAGTATATTATACAGGTAGAACAGATGTTCCTACATGATTTGGACAATGGATTGGTCCTAAAAATGCTGCTGAGTTCAATACCAGTTGGGTACATCCACAATGACTACAGCAAGTTTTTGTATGAACCGGGTGAGCAAAATTACTCTTTAGTCATATTATAGATATTTAAACACAATTTACAGCAGCCATTATGCAAATTTCCATTTAAAGAAGAACAGTCGTAATTCCTTTCTATAGAAGTGTCTTGAAGCTTCAGATACCCTAGAAGTACAATCATATTTAGTGATACCGTGGCAAACTGCATGTCTAGTTTGAGCTCCTGTCTCTGCTCTAGATTTGCATAATGACACAAAAATGCAGGGCATCAGCTGTAACCTGTGCTAATCCACTCTGAAATAGCAGATGTTGCACAGGATTATTTTTTCAGGCTGGAGCACTGCCAACTGGAACGATCACAAAATGCAGTCCTTTAGAAGCAAAACTGCAGTTTTATGAAAAACTACACTTTAGAGTACTCAGACAGCAACAACAATATCCAGTGACCTAAATAATTCAGTTTGGTTTGGTGCTTAATCAGCAGTAAAATAAAGGGCAAGATAATGAGATACACAAGAGTCAGGAAAGAAATTACATTATTGTCTACAGTATATAGGGCATTAATAAAGAGCTGCCTTGTGTCACTCTCGGAAACGTAGAAGTAGAACATCAGAAAAAAGAATGGCATATCAACTTCCCAAAAGACCTAGCAGGTGCACTGATTATTCTGTTTGTCAGAGGGTTAACTGGGCATTTGGGTCCTCCCCATTCAAAATAAAAATGTAAAGTCTTGTAGAAAGCTGATTAGCGGCTGTCAGCTGCCATCAGGAGCAGTGTGCTCTACTTCAAACAGAGATATCATACTATCAGCCTGCCGTTGGTGTTAGTAACCCAGAAGTTGGATAATGAAGACAGCAACCCTTTAGCAAAAAAATGTAAATATGAATGCAACTATGTGAGGGCTTTTTTTTTATAAAAGAAGCTCTCTGTGCAAGCCCTAAACACCAGGGCAAATTGCCATTTTTTACACACAATGAAATATTCTTCCCAACTCCTAACAGAGAATGGCATTAATAATGGTGTTATCATGTGATTCACTTGGTCAGGTTGAATAGATGCAGCATTTTAAAGGAACACCCAACACCTTCTCAAGACAAGTATTAATTCCAGGGCTCAATTTGTATATTTACAATATCTTTATGAATGGTATTTAAGCATGGACAAAATAGCACTTTTGTACAGTACTTGCATTCATAAATGACCCCTTATGTGAACAATCCTGAACCCTGGAACCAAACTTGCCACATACCATAGTCTTAGGCCTGAACTACACAATTGCTTTTGTAGGTTGGGGTTGGATCGACAAATGCATCCTACAAGTCTGATGTCCTGTAGGTTAAAATACAATAGTGGGGGGGCAGTAGATGTGATCTATTTGGATTTTGCCAAAGCGTTTGATACTGTGCCTCACAAACGACTGCTTTCTAAACTAAGGTCTGTTGGGCTTAATGAAGTAGTTTGCACGTGGATAGGAAACTGGCTACAGGATCGGGTACAGAGGGTGGTTGTTAATGGGACATTCTCTACTTGGAGTAAGGTTCTTAGTGGGGTCCCCCAGGGCTCAGTATTGGGTCCACTTTTATTTAACTTGTTCATTAATGACTTAAGGGAGGGTGTTGTAAGTAATGTATCAGTGTTTGCAGATGACACAAAATTATCCAGCCCAATTAATTCCATCCAGGATGTGGCATCCTTGCAACATGATCTTGACAAACTGGCAATCTGGGCAGCTAAGTGGCAAATGAGATTTAATGTTGATAAATGTAAAGTCATGCACCTGGGATGTAAAAATATCCAAGCCACTTTTACCCTTAATGGGACTGCACTAGGCAAATCCATTATGGAAAAGGACCTTGGAGTCCTTGTAGATTATAAACTTGGCTGTAGCAAGCAATGCCAGTCGGCAGCATCAAGGGCAAATAAGGTCTTGAGCTTTATTAAAAGGGGCATAGAGTCAAGGGAGGAGGGGGTCACGCTGGAGAAGAGGCGCTTAATGGGTGATATGATAACTATGTATAAATATATAAGGGGATCATATAATAATCTCTCTAATGCTTTATTTACCAGTAGGTCTTTCCAGCTGACACGAGGTCACCCATTCTGATTAGAAGAAAAGAGGTTCCGCCTAAATATTCGGAAGGGGTTTTTTACAGTGAGAGCTGTGAAGATGTGGAATTCTCTCCCTGAATCAGTTGTACAGGCTGATACATTAGATAGCTTTAAGAAGGGGTTGGATAGCTTTTTAGCAAGTAAGGGAATACAGGGTTATGGGAAATAGCTCATAGTCCAAGTTGATCCAGGGATTAGTCCGATTGCCATTTTGGAGTCAGGAAGGAATTTTTCCCCCTCTAAGGCAAATTGAAGAGGCTTCAGATGTTTTTTTTTGCCTTCCTCTGGATCAACTGGCAGATAGGTAGTTTAATAAAAAAAAAAAAAAAAAAAAGGTTGAACTCGATGGACATGTGTCTTTTTTCAACCTTACTTACTATGTTACTATGTAATGGGACGGATACAAAAATCGGATGCTTAAACTACATGTAAAATTTTCCATCCGTCATGACATGACTGTCGAATGTAAATGCTGCATGCTGCGTCTTCATCCGACAAGATAAAAACGGATGGTGTCAGAAAGAATTTTTTCCTCATTGATATATATTGACTGTTGGATATAAACGCATAAACTATAGAGTAGGACTGGATGGTGCGGCTCAAGCCAACACATCGCCATGCGACGAAACACATGCGATGTGTCGGAAACAAAAATCGCAGGTAAGAACTACATTTATCCGACTGTCGGATGAAAATGTTGCGTGCTGCATAGTATGCTATATGAATAAAATACCAGGCAATGCATAACCCTTGCACTGTATTATAATCAGTTGAATTCAGTTATGATTCTGTTTCTGGGGTCAATGTCCTATACGGCTGCCAGTTTGTGTGAGAGATTCCACAGAGATTTGCATAAGGCATTTATGGCCCAGATTATTAGATTGTTGCCTGGTGTGATGGAAATTCAGAATGAATTATTTTGCTGCATTGGGCTGAGAACATGTGTATAGAACAGGCCAGATATTATTATGCACCTAAATGCTTCAGACCCTTCTGTGACCATTAATCATATATCATTGACTCCGCTGTTAGTGTATTGTCAGTGGCCTAGATAATGCATGTATGGTATTTATAAGCCTAGGTGCTGTGTAAATCACAAGACAACATTTTATGTTATACTGATAATCAGCTACTGTTGTAAGGAGTCAGTGGCCCTGATTTGTGAACGTGCTATTTATGGAAATGGAAATACACTGCACACTGTTAAAGGCCCAATGTTCTCTGAGTTGTGCCTTGGTGTGCACTTACAATTGTTCAGACAATGTTTATATGCCATCACTGAAATTAAGCTGTATGGGGCCTATTTAAGATTGCTTGTGCTTTTTGGCACAAACAATATTTGTGTTGTGCCAACAATCTTTGTGTTGGTTTCAGGAGTCAAGACAAAAAACCTCGACAATTTCTGAAATTCTAAACACACAGGCTTTTGGAATGGAGCTTTTAGGTGGCCAATTTTTTCTTCGTTCCAAAAATCCATTTGTGTGAAATTACGAAAATCGCCAAGGTTTTTCACATGAGTTTCCTGAAAAGCATAAGCACTCTTAAATAGGCCCTATATGAGTACCAATGCTCTACAAGAGGCCAATTATTTTTGTGATGACACAAAATATATTGTAACACTATGATGACAAACAATGTTGTGTTATAGAAACAACGAGATTATGAAAACACATTTCAAGTGTACAAAAGAAATAAAAAGTTATTCAGTGATTTAACAAATTATTCACAGACAAGTTTAAACACCATTTAAACTTAACAAAATGGCTGGATCCATATATATGCATCAGATGAAAAATAGCTACATGGTATTTTTTTTCTCAATAAATATCTTAAGACATATGTAGCCTTTATTGGTTTGCACATGCTAAAAAGTATGCCAGTATTACATAGGTTGTTGTCAATTTTAACAGTCAGAACCAGGTTCAGAATAAGATTTAAAATAGGCCCTGGTATTCAATCATCATCATTTATTTATATAGCGCCGACAAGATACGCAGTGCTTTACCTTAGTTATAACAAACAGGGAATAAATGGTGGATAACAAACAAGGGTTACAGAGTACAATAGGATTAGGGGGCCCTACAAATTAAGAGTTTACAAACTAAAGGTTAGGGTACAATTGAGACTTTATGGGGTAAATTTATCAAAGAGTGAAGTTCCGCCACTAGAGTGAAATTCCACAGCTCTCAATTCATTTCTATGGGATTTTGAAAGGCTTATTTATCAATGGGTGAAAGTTCACCCTTTGATAAATACGCCTATAAAAATCCCATAGAAATGAATGGAGAGTGGCGGAATTTCACTCTAGTGGCGGAACTTCACTTTTAACTTCACTCTTTGACAAATATACCCCTAGGATTTTAGAAACAATTTCGTGATTTATGATATAGCAATGATTGATTAATTAAGTTACATTGAGGTACATTCAATAACACAAAGACCCAAAAAGCCTTACAGGAAACCCCTCTGGCACTTGATTCTGGCACTCAGAATCTACAGATTGTATTTAAAGGTCATTATACAAAATCAGTAAACAAAGCAGTTATTATAACATATGCAAACCTCATAACATTTTCATGTCCCCAAATGCAAACATCTAATGAGTTAAACCCAAAAGTCTTACAATCCAAACGCTACTCACACAGACACCAAGTAAGCACCAAACGCAGGTTGGGACGCAGCATGTTGCATTTTACCTGCATTAGGTGCATACGTACGTCTGTGTGAATACAGCTCCATTGACAATAATTCAGTGCGCCTACGCCTGCGCTCCCCTGCGGCTGAACGGAAGAAAGCGCAATGAAGGGGAGTGCAGGTAAAACCGCTCATCTGTAAGGGCTCTAAAGGTGATACCTTTATGGCTAACTAAGATAATAATCACAGCAAGCTTTCAGAACATTTCAGTTCCTTTTTAAAGCTGATTATTGTTCTGCTCAATGTCATTGTAATGATGGTTGCTAGGGACAACTGATAGAGGACAGACAGACAGGAGATTGAGATATAGATTCTGTTTTCATCACAGTTTATTAATGGTTAGTCATTCACAGTGATAATCTTATCCAGATGGAAAGGGATTTTGCTTCCCAGAAAAAGGGGCTTTGATGATTTGCATGATAAATTGGTGCAATGGATTATGTCATGTGAGCCTGCACACCCGCTTAACACAAAACAGTGTTCAGGTTGCATTTTGGTGTTCAGGATATAAACACCAAGCAGATAAATTCTATCAGGTAGAAGTAGTGCTCTGCATTGAAAGACAACCTCTGCTGTATCCAGATTCAGTCACTGCAGGCCCAAATATGTTACCATGGTAGTTTAAAAGAGATTCCATATGGGTTTGGGTGCACAGTATAAAACTATGATGTTGTAAATACATAACATAATGCAAATAATATGCTAAATGAAAATCCAAACCTATTCATGGCAGTTTATACTTAAAAACTATACATGTGCTACTGCCTGTAGCCTAGGGCTGAGAACATCAAAATAAGATGCACTATACTACTCTGACCAACATCTATCTTACTTTTCCATAAAAAGTGAGCTAATTTTCAGCATGATGAGTTATTTTGCTTGTTATTCAACAGCTCTCCAGTTTGCAATGTCAGCATTCTGGTTGCTATGGTCCAAATTACCCTAGCAACAATGCATTGATTTGAATAAGAGACTAGAATATGAATAGGAGAGGGCCCTAATAATACAATACATTTGTAGCCTTAGAGAGCTGAAGAGATTTAGAAGGCAAATGATGAAAAAACGATAAAAATATATAGTGAAAACTAATCAAATAGTTGCTTAGAACTGACCATTCTATAACATACTAATAGTTAACTTAAAGGTGAACCACCCCTTTAAGTGGTATTCTTATTAAGGTAACCTGAAGAGTTTTATAGCTGAATAATGGTATGAGGTTTGAAAACATAACTAGCAGGAGTTTGTATGTAGGCCACGCAAACGTATCTTGTGTTTTATTTGGGGGCTTTCCAACACAACAGTGTAAAACTTAAGGTTAATGCATAGAGCTGAACATTAGCATTATATAAACTAGCAATGCCTGTTGCAGTGTATCAAATTTAAAGTTCACATAATGTATGTTTCCTGAGAGCTATTCAGTTTTTTGTTTGGGGGGAGCAAAACACGTGTTGTCCTATACTACCTTGAGTTTGCCTATTAGATTAAAGGTTTGGGTTACAGTAAACATAGACACGGATCTGAGTTACCAGGGAAAATAAACAATGCAAAGCATGCAGAACTGCATGATACACTAAGGGTATTGTTTGCTTATTTATGAGGCAGATTAATGAGTTGGGCTAGCCGTAACGTCAGAGGGCAATTCCTATTGGTGAGGGATCAGAGTTTACGTGCATTATCCTAAGAGCCGTTTATCTACTACCACATTTGGGTTTAGCATAAAGGGCAGAGCTTTCAGTGAGGGCAGAAACAAACAGCAAATAGTGGGTGCTGTCCAGCTCAGTGGTGCTGAACTCTTGCATCGGCTAAGTTATTGACAACTCGGCATTATTCAATATAGGTGCACCTCCCCCAGCATCCTCTAGTTGTTGGATTCAGTTCAAGACAATTATTTCAGACAGCAATCCAACATATACATTTGCACGGGGGCCAACAACATTTAGAGCCTGCAGCTTTAAACTGTGCTGCTTCTCTAGATGAGCAACAGAAGACATTTTATATATTTTGGAGCGCTGCCCGAAATAATAGTCTTGGACTGAACACTCCCATGTGACAGCTGCTACATGTTTACCGGGTAAGGTTCAATCAATTGATTGTGTTGCCTTTACAGCTGTGACAGAGGTCATTTTGCAGTTTAAAGAAACCGTAACACCAAAAAATAAAAAGTAATGAAAATATAATGTACAGTATAATGTACTGTTGCCCTGCACTGGTAAAACTGCTGTGTTAGCTTCAGAAACACTACTATTGTTTATATAAACAAGCTGCTGTGTATGGCGGAAATTTAAAAAAAAAACCTATATGGCACAGGATAAATAGTGGATAACCAATAACATTATGTTCTAAAGAGCTTATCTGCTGTGTAACCTGAGCCTTTTCTCCTTTGAATGGCTGCCCCCATTGCTACACAGCAGCTTATTTATATAAACAATAGTAGTGTTTCTTAAGTAAACACATCAGTTTTACCAGTGCAGGGCAACACTGCATTATATTTCTATTACTTTAAAATACTTCCATTTTTTGATGTTACTGTTCCTTTAATAGTTGTACACAAAACATCCATTACCATCTCGCAAACCAGAAACTGGTAAAATCCAGTCTGTCAAAAGTAGGGAAATTGCTAAGTTTAAATGTTCAAGAAGTTTAACAAGCAGGGTAAATAACTCTATGTTTTTAAAAAAAAAAAAGCAGTATGAAGGCTTTCATGATGTCACACAGGACAGAAGGCCAAACCTTTAGGATGGCGACATTTGGGTACTGCATTTTCGGGATCTTTGACAAAAGCCCAAAAAATATATGACATAGATATTTTAGTATCCAACAAACAACATCTAACTACTTCTGCCAGCGAGTAGGCATTAAGCATTCGAGGGCACGAGGGTCGACACTGGCTCTCTGAATGGCACCATGTCTCTTGATAATTACAAGCAAAGACAAAACTGACAGTTTAATTTGTTAATTACGTGTTTCTTCTGAATTCCAAATATGCAGGTGTAAATAGTATACACAACTTTTAGGAAATAGTAAATCATAAATATAATTAAAGTAACAGCAGTAGAATGTTAAAAAGACACAAAAAAGTGGGTCATAAGTAACCATGCCCTTTTATAAACAGGCAGTCAGAAAACACGCCAAGAGATATAACCCCCTGCCCCCACACACACACCCCACCCCCTTAAGACTTTTTATATGCGCTAGATGTGCTTGTAGTTCCAGGTAAGGTTACATAAGCATTATACCAGCTGACTGTAACACAAGCCTTGCACCTGACACACACCCTGAATGAGGAAGTGATACCATGATAGAACTCCTTTGTGAATAATGGGTGGCCAAGTTAATAGCTAAATACAGTTTGTATAAGGTTAGTCATGCCTAAAATCCAACAGTAAGTATTCTTTCAGTGACAAAATACTCATGGATTTCCTAAATGGAATTGGGATGAACTGGTTAAGCGCTTGTACTGTATAAAGACTGCAGAATGTACACATGTACCTGATTATATCATCGTTGTGGCCCAAGTAGAATTTCTGCTTGTGTTCCCTTGTGTTATAAACCACACCGACACCAGCAACAAAATACACAATTTCCTTGGCCGCTGTGTAGTACAGATTGTTGCGGCACTGATGTCCTCTGTAGCCATACACCCATTCCAGCCTCAGGTGACAGTTTGGGGCCGTCCTGTCAGCCATTGCCACAACACTTGCTTAAATTTCCCACCTCTGCGTCGCGTACAAATTCATGCAGGAGTCGCAGATGTGTGGTCGATCAGCCAGCCGCAGCGTTCTTACTGCTAGTGCGCTGGGCAGACGGGTGTGTGACCGCATCAATAGGAACTGGCTTGTTGCTTCCCTGCTTTCTGTCTAGCCAAAGGCAAGTGGGGAGAAGGTGGGGCATGCTCCGAGCATGTCTTCTGGCACAGACAAGAGCGCTGCCGCTGTCCTTGGTGCTGAGTCCTCCGCCTAGCTCTCCCGCTGACTGTCACCTTTACAGAGACGTCCTCTGGCTGCCAGCATCCTGCAGAGAGGAATGAATGCTCTGTCACTGACTCAAGAGTCCCAGACACTGACACGCCCTTCCTTATCGCTTACTGGTTTTACGAGCAGGAGGATATTAAGTTTTGTCCAATCACCTTCGATTACGCCTACTTTGCTTTTCCTGAGACTAAAACAAGGGCTTCCAAACAGGTATCGGTGCCCATCTGTGGGGCACATAACGTGGAAGACACTGCTGTGGGTATTAGGTTTCTACACACATTGCTGATACACAATCTATCATATTGTATAAAAAGAACAGAGGCGCCAAAAGAATAAAAGGATATAAACGAGTTAAAAAACAAAAAACTTGGTAATCAGAGGAGGCAGTAGTGGACTTACCTCCACCAAGCAGACACAAAATGACTGTAATTAAGCAGTCAAAATTTATTAACGAACTCCAATCAGTACAACGCGTTTAACGGGCTCAGACCCGCTTCTTCAGGCAATAAACATAGGAGTTACAGCCAGTGCCGCGCCGCACTGGCGCCCAAGGCAAGCAGGCGGATGCGGCATTGGCTTATCGCTCCTGCGCATGCCCAAGGTGGCGCTCTTGTGCGCATGCGCAAGAAAGACAGTTTTTACTTATTTTTTTCCCTCCTGCACATGCGTGAATCGTAGTGAACATGCGCATGCGCAAAATGACGCGAGCCTGTGTTCGCGCGCATGCGCCGGAGCGCAAAGAGAAGTAAAAAGAGTCGGGAACAGAGGGGACCGGACTGGGGGTAGGCGACAGAGGAGGTACGTGCCTGGCGCCCCCCCCCCAGCTTTGCGCCCTAGGCACGTGCCTACTCTACCTACCCCTAGTTCCGGCCCTGGTTACAGCTGTGAATTTCAGAGACCAAAGTGACAAATAGTATGCTGTATGCTTATTCGTCAAAACAAAAGCTTTTTTAGTATTACAAAATATGTATGGTGGTCATTATTCTGGGATAAAGGTATGGTGCAGGGACTAGTTAGCTATTAATAAAAATAGGGGGATTTTTTGGATATACCAAAGTAAAGGTTGATAGATATTAGAGGATACTGTACTGATTGGAGTTCGTTAATAAATTTTGACAGCTTAATTACAGTCGTTTTGTGTCTGCTTGGAGGAGGTAAGTCCACTACTGCCTCCTCTGATTACCAAGTTTTTTGTTTTTTAACTCGTTTATATCCTTTTATTCTTTTGGCGCCTCTGTTCTTTTTATACAATACTAAATCCACCCTGGGTGGAGGGTTGATACCCTTTTTCTATCTACAGAGAGCGACTTCTTAATCTGGAGTGGGGTCAGGATAATCTCCCCACCTGCCTTTACAGTGGTTGCCTATTGGTAACCCTGGTTTGTGAGTATATGTTATCTACTCTTATTTCATTATCCCTTACCAATACATATTACACTATTGGGGCTCTTGGTGTTCTTTTTGTTTACAATCTATCATATGTTTACATAAACCAGTGTCGCTCACAAAAAGATATCCCCCTGGTAATTGTAATAACAGAACAATTAAGTGTATTCCGCTATGTATATGGATCACCGTACCACAGGCCACCCCTTTAGATTAGAAGAAAAGAACTTTCATTTGAAGCAACGTAGGGTGTTCTTCACAGTGAGTACAGTGAGGTTGTGGAATGCACTGCCGGGTGATGTTGTGATGGCTGATTCAGTTAATGCCTTTAAGAATGGCTTGGATGATTTCTTGGACAGACATAATATCAAAGGCTATTGTGATACTAAGCTCTATAGTTAGTATAGATATGGGTATATAGAATTTATGTGAAAGTAGGGAGGGGTGTGTGTATGGATGCTGGGTTTTCATTTGGAGGGGTTGAACTTGATCGACTTTGTCTTTATTCAACCCAATTTAACTATGTAACTATGTAACTATGTTAGGTACTTATATGAGAGAGAGAGAGAGAGAGAGAGAGAGAGAGAGAGATCACTAGCCTAGTGCTACCTGAAACGTTTGTACGTAACAACCTACGTATGGCCTTTGCGCAGGTTTACACTCTGACCGCTTGCAACAGGCAATAGGCTAGACAGCTTTCTCTCAGGACCCTGAAGGGGAGGTGGTTGCTACGCAGAGAAGACGCTGTGGCTGAGCCGTTGTCAGGGAAACGCGGCCTGGGTTTTAGTTAATGGTTTGCTGCCTAACATTTAGCCGCTTCTTAAGGCAGAATTGTACAGGATAATGGGGTTGGAGACGGAGCCGCTTTTGCAGGCCTGGAGCTACTTTCGGCGACGGAAGTTCGAACTCTGTTGTCAGACGTGCACACGGATTTTGGAGCAGGAACCCTATGACCAGGTATTATGGAATGTTCCAGGGGAAGTGTTCTGGTCAAGCGGTGCGCTACAGGACGGGCTGTGGATTTAAGATTATGTGATGTATAGGATGTGAAAAGGCAGGGATGCCTACTGGTTATGAGACAGCCGAGGTCACACATGGAGTTTCATGGTGCATTTTTAAAACCGCATATTCGAGTATATTGTAAATATGCCCAAAATAAAGTCCTACCTCAAAATGATGGAATACGCACTATAGCTATTCCCTCGGGTGCTTGTGAGCCATGGGGAGTGTGTTTAGCGTGATACTGCCATCTCTATCCAGTCTCCCAGGCATCTAAGAGTGCTGTGCCAATTCTAATAGTGTACATGTGCTGTACAGAAACCTGAAATCATGGTCTTTACTGCCATACAGTGCACTGAATGCAAGGAGTGGATGGGGCTAGATCTGCTCAGACAGGTTGGTGTAGAAACAGCCTTGTGTGACATTAGCCTAATAACTTGCCATTTTAGGTTATGAGAGTGGCATGTTGATACAGTGCATGCTGCCTTTAAAACAAAGTTCAACGTTCTGGTTCTATATGTACATGTATGCTTTTTCGTTTTTCAATAATTTAGCTTTTTCTCTGTTGTAGCAAATTTTATTTAAGTCAACATGTTTATGGTAACTATTACCCCCCCCCCCCCAAAAAACCCAAAACCCTTAGTGTAGGACTACACGGACGTTTTCCGCGCGACCCGACATGCTGCGACAAAAAGCTGGCAACAAATCATATGCAACGGAAATAAGGTAAGTGAATGCATTGTCAGATGAAGTTGCAGCATTGATCCGACAGTCGTGCCGCGTCAGATCAACGCTGCGACTTCATCCGACATTTCTATCTCATACCTTTTTTCCATCACCGGCATTTTGTCGCAGCACGTTGAATTGCGCTGAAAATGTCCGTGTAGTCCTACACTTAGGTTCCTGCAGACTGAGAGAGTACTGTAATATAGTGAATAAAGAAAAATATAACTATAATCTATGTCACCAAGGAGTTCCATGACTATATAAAAGCACATGGGCAAAGGACCAGTGCTTTTATAAAGGTCGCTAACTTGCAAGGTGCAAGTATCTTTGGGAACAATTGTATATCCACTCTGATGTCAGTTTCAACAGACCATCTTGCAGTCATGTCTGATTGGCCAGATTGAAATATCAAGTTTGGGCAAATCAACTGCACTGTATGGCAACCTAAATTTTCTGCTCTTTATTTTCCAGTTGTGGGATTCTATATTTTAGGGTTGGCCAGTACAGGTCTGGACTGGGAGTCAAAATAGGCCCTGGCATTCCAAGTATACATAGGCCCAAATAGTCCCCCACCAGCCCACTAAATAATGACTGTCTATGGGACCTTACAGCAGCCCATCTGGCATTTGCCAGAACTCACAGATTGCCCGTCCGGGCCTGGGCCAGTATTTCAAGTTTTGTATAAATAGTTTGACATTTTGTATAAATATTGATAAATAAAATCTGTTTGAAAAACCGAACCTCAACTAACCATATTCTTTCATAAAAACATCCATATTGTAAGCATTGCAAGTGACCTCATTAGCAAAAACACAGTTGTTGGCTAGTTGAATACAGTTTATATATAAAAATTTAGTTGGTTGTATTTTGTTGTCATTAGCTTTAAGTTAAAATTGTGTAAAAGATATGTTTTATTGTACAAAAAGGGTGATTGTGGCAGCACTCCAAGTCTAAACAGTATGGTGGTTCTAACAGGATGTTGCCTGTTTCTGTCACTTGGAAGAAGTTTTTCCTGACCAAGGCCCTAGTCTCACAGGCTTGGTCATCCTCTGAACCTCCTCTAGACACAGATTCTTGAATTTTCACTTGTAAACATTTCGGGGTCTACATTTTGAGACTTTGACAGTTTTTAGATGGTTGTACATTTAAAGCCTAAACAAGCAGATCTCATTGTAACTTACACTGTATTTAATTGTTGCCAGTAATCAGAGCCCGTGAGGAAGAAACAGAAACTAACATGGCATCCAACAACCCCACTACGGAGCTGTACTTTTGATGATTTGCTAAGGGGGCACAGAACTGTCCAGGGGAAAGATTTTTCTGCAGATTGGGAAGGGATGGGGGCTGTTGTACAATGACTCGGTAGTTAAAATGGCAGCTGGGTGTTTAGTTCTACTTTCAGTGTAAAAGACACTTTTGAAATTTTTCATTACCATCCATCAGTTTAATTACAACATCAACCTTATGCTGACCCATAGAAGGATTTAAAAAAAACTTCCAATGAATAAAGCTCTCGAGTTTTTCTTTCCAAGCTGAACATATGGAGGGTAAAAGAACAATAATTAGATTATATATCTAATAAGATGATCAGGGCAGAAGAGGTTTCTTCTCTCCAGGTGATCTCATGAGATTATCAAGATTAGATTTAAAAGCATAGCTGAGCATTTGCCAAGGACAATACATTTTGGGGCAATACAGCTGCCCCACGGTGAATATTACTGTAAAGTACCACAATGAATACTAGATAAAGCGACCTATTAGATATCCTTACCATATTGGCATATTATATACAGGTATTAGCAAATATTGTGCATATACTTTTACCTTGAGCCAACATTTTGTCTGTGTGCTCCCTCAGAGATTGCCTGGCAGGAAATTATGAAGCTCTAACTGTAGTAGGAGGAAGTGTAGGAATAAAAGACAAAGCTTTGTCCATTTATTGACTGATGTAACCTAGCATGCAGGGGCTTAAATACAGAGGAAGTAGACCCTGCAGGGGCCCCATAAGCCCTAATTACTGAGCAATTTAAACATATATTAGTAAAAAAGGTCAACCTATGGATATGTTGGGGGCCCTAAAATGAATTTGCTGTGGGTCTCTGTATCATCTAGTTATGCCTGCTAGCATGTGTGCTCTAGTTTTGTGTGTGTTTGTGTGAGCACAGTGAATCATACTAGCCAGGGGATGGCCCATCCGTTCAGTGTAAAATAAAAACTGGGTAAATAGGCTGTGCAAAATAAAAAATGTTTCTAATTTAGTTAGTTAGCCAAAAATGTAATGTATAAAGGCTGGAGTGAGCAGATGTCTAACATAACAGAACACAACTTCCTTCTCTAACTCTGAGTTAGTCAGCAACTTTAAGGGGGCCACTTGGGACATAGCTGTTCAGTGAGTTTACAATTGATCCTTAGCATTCAGCTCAGATTCTAAAGCAACAGTTATGACCCATGTGCACCCCCTCTCTGAGGTTACTGCCTGGTAATCAATAATCGGTGAAAAACAAGAGCGCTGCAAAGTAGGAAGTAGTGTTCTGGCTCTTATATTAGAGACTCACTCCAGCCTTTATACATTACATTTGTGGATAACTATATTAGATTTTTTTTTTTATTTTGCACAGCCTATCTGTTTACCCAGTTTTTATTTTTATACTAAACAATTCCTTTAGAATTGCCTTTTTCAATGTAGGCTTATCTTATCACACATACGCTACTAGAAAAGCACATTTTAATGTTTCACATTCATCTGTTTTATGAGATTTTTATAGATCTCAGCAATGTTCAAGGGGTATAGTTTTTTTTAAACAGGTTTGAATAATTTTCTAATACTCCCAAAGTGTCTACAAATTATACATGCCCTGTACTGAGATCTATGTAATATTAATATTTGCGCTCTTCTTTACCCTAGATATTCTCATGGTTAAAAAAGTTAGATTGATAAAAGGCCTGTTGTGGCCTGAAATGTCGCTGTTAACCAGGTTCTGCCATGTGTATCCAATAAAGGCATTTTAATTATTAAAAACTTGGTGCTGTACGATGAACTTTATCCATAGTGGATGGTGGATCACTGATTGTACGCGCACCAAATACCTCCGATTAATGGATGAGTACGAGTCCTTCACAAAAGATTCTGATAAATACAAAACTGGATCTGGTATTTAAGCAATATGCAGAAAAATCTGCTGCCTTTAGTTGTCCATTGCTTTAAAGTCACATGCACATGACATTGCAGCTTTGGGTTCAGTCCAGCCATCGACCAGGCACTGGCTGAATTCGAATTTAGCAAAAATTGCTGGCAAAATTACCAGGGCCAAATGCCATTTTATTAAAAGTAGATAAAGGATCTTTGTGCTTTCCTTTTCAACTTTGTTGATAGACATAGATTCCAGACTTTATGTGAATTCTTCATTTACCACAGGCACTTACCCTAACTTGATAATTTTTGATATTTGTGGAAGAAAATTGGATGTGCTCAAACTCTTTATCCTCTATTTCAAATCGTGAAGTAACATAAATCCGCTTATTCATACAGTCGCTCACCCTATTACTGGGTGGGTCCACGTGCAAATGCCCCAGACCATTCGTTTAAACAATTGCTTTCACAAGCATTCATTTCAGGTTACTCACCGTTCGAAGACCCTGGTACGGGTGCAACGCCCCAAACCCACAGCTTTGGGGAGACCTTAAAAAGTAGATTTATTACTCCTAGTTGGAGTGTTGGGCTAATAAAGATACTTTTTAATCACCGCTGGTTTCTGGTCTGTGGATGTGCACGCTACATTGGAAGTATAATGTTAATTTTTGCCTCTTTCTGAAAACTGAAATTGCATTATAAAATGGAAAGCATGGGTGTTTTGGCCATAGATTGGGGGGCAGTCCAATGCTCAAATAAACTTTAAATAATGCCTTGGCATTTTAGAACTTTGCTCTACTCTCTTTTCTCAGACATTGGGAAATTAACTTTCTCATAGGTCTGAAATTAGGGGTCTGTAATGAGACAAAATTCAATGAAAAATGAACTGATATCTTATTAAAGCGATGGTGACACAATAAAGATATCCCTGTCCCTTCAAAACAATTGCAAAAAGGGGAATATATCACTGTCCCTTCAAAGCAGTTGCAAACAGAGTACTTTTCTTACATTATGCTTGATGCTGAAATACCTGGAATTGTCCTGTGCAATCGTGGCTGTTACCTGAAAGATTGTCTGAAGGTTAAAGATAAAGAATACTTTATTGTTGTGTTTAAACTAGGATAGTCTTCTGCCTAAACCCACCATTTTTTTTTTGACAAAGGCCCCGGAGGGGGCCGAAACGTCAGTCTGTGATTGAACAATACATTTTTATTATTTTTAAGACCTGAAGAAAATGGTGTAATATCCAGGAAAATGGAAAATCAGGGAAATGTATTATGCATAATATATAGGTGGGACAACAAAACAGCAATGTTAAATCAGGGGAAACTTAAAATCAGGGAATGTAAAATTGAGGTTCCACTGTACGTGTGTATATATAAATATATGTATACATACGCACCTACGTTTTATATAATAAACAAATGTTTTTTCTGGTTTTGGTCACTGCTATCGATAGTCTGCCTTGTAAGGTCACCTTTCAATATAGCTTACCTTCAGGAGATGGTTTAGCATAGTTTTATCTAAATTGACCTTGGCTAGGTACTTTGAATACAAGAGAGATTTTTCAATACAGTTATTGTGGAATAGCAATGAGAGAATTTTTTTACCAGGCATGGATTCGCACTGAAATTCTGTATTTCGCCAAAAGCAAATTTTTCAGCAAAGCCAAAACATTTGCTCAAGAAAAAACACAGTGGTATTTTCGTCATTCAGCAAACTGAACAGATTCGCTCATCATTAGTTGTAAAATCTGTCTCCTGTTAACCCAGGGAAAACAAACAAAAATTATTAGTAGATCAGCTGCCAATTCGTTCTTTGGGTTAGCAATGAGTGATGTTGGATATGACTGCCTTTCTGGAAAAAAATATTACTAAAAAACTTCAGTATATCGTGTTTAACCAAGTACCAGTTTATCTTTACCATTTTTTTGACCTCCTTGTTTTTTAATCTTCCAACATAGGTAGCATGGAGTCTAAAAACCCGTGCCCTCACTGAGATGGTTTATGTGGATGAAATTGACGTTGACCAGGAGGGCATAGCAGAGATGATGTTGGACGAAAATGCAATTGCTCAAGTGGCTCGTAAGTACATTTACTGCACTTAGCCAGCTAACAATTTGCAGATCACAATAAGTAATAAAAAAATCAGGGCGCTTAATAGGTAAGATCTTTATTTCCACTGTGGTGCCAGCACGCTACTGTCATTAGCATGCATCTACGGTGCTCAGTGGTGACGTCGCGTAGCTGACAGACACAGAGATCCAGTGCATTGGCTCTTAACACCAGGGATTCCTTATTAGACTCCTAAAAACATGGTAGCAATAACAATTTATTATATAATTTATATTTATAATTTTGAAAAATATGATATTGAAAAAAATCCAAGGTTTGAGCACTGCTGTGCTTTTCCTCAGGGACAAACAAACAGAGCTGGTACCTATGAGGACTTACTGGTCCCACATGTGATGCCTCCCTTCATTTCCCCATTAGTTGAGAGCCTCTGTATTAAGTGGATCCAGAATCATCCATGAATATTAACTCTTGCTGAAAAACGAGATTAGATTAAGTTCTTGCTAATAATGTGATGTATACCTTAAAGCAATACCGACACGTTCCTATAAAAATCATAGGAACGTGTCAGTATCAAGTAGGTGCTGCACCCTGAATCGTTCCCCTCAAAGCCACCCCCAGCCCCGCGAACCTCCGTTAACCCAACCCCCCGACACTGCTAAAAGATCTTCTGTGCCAGGTATTCCAGGTAAGGGATCTTTCAGAAATTTGGATTCCCATACCTTAAGTCAACTAAAATATTATTTAAACCAAATTTAATTAATTAAACCCAATAGTATTGTTGTTCCTCCAATAAAGATTAATTATATCTTAGTTGGGATCAGGTACAAGGTACTGTTCTATTAATAGAAAGGACATACGTTTTCAAAATTGTAATTATTTGACTAAAATGAAGTCTGAGGGAGATGGCCTACCCATAATTTGGAGGTTTCTGGATAAAGTATCCCATACCTTTAATAAAATATTGGTTTTAAAATTTCAAAATGTACCTATTGAAGCACATTTCACTTTCAGCTTGACAGTTGATATGGGTCACTTACTTACCTCACTGCAGTTTAGATTGGCTGCATTCAGTTGAGCGAAAAATCCTATTCATTAAAGGTACTGCGTCAACATGCACTCCTTCCACTTTACTGTCTGCTTCCTCTTCAGAATTGAGTGCAGTTGTGCCCCCTGGTAGAGGCCACTGTGGGAAGACCTTGTGGACAGGCAGTAGCTCCAGGGGCTCCCACAGAGGCCTGTGTCAATTGCCGCAGCACAGTTGCACAGAAACAATCAAGTGTACATGTCTCTCTCCCCCCAAACTGTCACTGTACTTAGAATGATTTCCAAGCAATTGCGTTCGATTGATGTGGAAGTTCACATGCAGCTACATCAATTTTGATGCATCAGTCACAACTCCCACTGGTAACTGCAATAATGCTGTAGTAATGAAGAACTTGCTGCATTATCATCCTAAACTGCACTTTGCAGTAAGTAAATTAACCCATGCTTTTTTGCATTGCAAATGCAGGGAGCAAGCAGCCAGCCAGCTTGAAAAACATCCGAGGACAAAGAGAGAAATTAAGGAGAAAAAAATAAATAATCTTGAACCAAATTCATGAGAAAATGTATGGTTTACCTTATGAAAACACCATTAAAGTATTAGCAAAATCCTTTTTTTTTTTAACTTTATGGCTTATTTTAAAAAATAAATTAAAATATCTATGTGTAGCTGCTTATTTAATTATTAATGCTTCCACATGATTTCAATAAATTCAAAGAACCGTTTCCCCTTTAACTTACAGGCCCTGGGACATCTCTGAAGCAAGCAGTAGGCAAGAAGTTTGATGGCCCCAGTCCAGCTGTCAGGTACAACAAAGATACAAATTATGCATTATTATTGTAAATGTTATGATTTTCTTAACATAAATACTACTGTTTAGAATTACATCTCTTAATTTATATATTCATCTTTTTTATAAAACATTTATTAAATGATTGTGCTGTATTACAATACGAAGGCAGTACCTTGGGGACAACTTGCAATTTCATAAAATTAACCTCTGTTTTAAGCCTGGAGCCTAAATAGATTTATTACTGTCGTATATTTGTCATGCCCATGCAGGAAAAAATATGGTGTTAATGTATGGGTTAAAAAACAAGCCCCAAAATGTTGAATTATTACTGTTACTTTTTAAGAGGTAATTACCATTGAATTAAATTTTAGTGTGATCTAGAAAGTTATATTCTAAGACAATTTGCTTAGTTTTATATTTTTTTGTATGGTTTCTGAATTATTTAGTTTTTAGCTCAGCAGCTCTCAAATTAGGCCCTCACTATGAGAAGGGGAGGGCATAATTTGTAGTGTCACAGAGCAATTTTTTGTTGTTGGTTTTTTTTTTTTTTTTGAATGCTGGAATCCGTTACCCCTCTATGAAAGCTCGAAATAGGAGGAAGAAGAATGCAAATTTAATCACTTTAAAAAATAAAGACCAGTTAATAGTTTAATAAGAATAGGACATTCTGTAACATACCAAAACTGGCCTTAAAAATGAACTAGCCATGTAACTAGGTTAATCAAGAAACTTTATTATTTATACAGACCAGTAACTCAGTCTGGAAGACCTATTAGTGGGTTTGTACGTCCTAGTACTCAGTCTGGTCGTCCCGGAACCATGGAGCAGGCTATCAAGACCCCTAGAACCGCAAGTACAGCACGTCCTATCACCAGCGCATCTGGCCGATATGTGCGCCTAGGAACGGTAATGGAATTTTGCATGGTGTTCTAGTGGAATTTGTACTTGGGGCACTGCATGGATAATAGTAGCAATTAGGGGTAATGTCAGAAATTGAATTGAGTGTTAACCAGATATCATATATGTAAGGGTGCTTATAATATGACTAAATCTGAAATTGAGGCTTTGTAAGAACTTGTCTCTATGTCCAATATACAATTAAAAAGTTTTGGATGTACTCGCACATGCTGGCCCTCCAGAAGAAATGATACCCTGGTGCACAGTGATGGAGGTAACGGCAACCTCAATTCCAATGTGGTACAATAATTCACTGGTACACTATGCTGCAATAAATTCTAAGCAAGGACTTATCCTGCTAGCATTACCTTGTGTGCCAGCGAATTCTTGTACCACAATATACAGTTAAACCCTCAGACAAAAGGGGAGCAATCGTGATTTTGGACACAGATAAATACATACAAGAGATTAACTGACAGCTATCGGATAGTGCTGTGAATACTGTTTTGAAAAGTGACCCTACTGAACTGTTTAAGAGGGAATTGGATTTCATATTGAAACAAGCTGTGCAGACTAATACAATCAGTAAGTCATCTTTAAGGTATATTTTTGTGGACTTTCCAATAGTCCCCCTCCTGCCAACTCCTTTATGAGTAGGTTTGAGGAGGAGTACATCCAAATGTACGGTACTCTTCACAAGGCACAGTGCTGCCTGGTGGAGGCACATCAATTATATGTTCCAAATTTGGCAGGGTGACCATGCTTCCTTGATCACCTTCCGAGATGCAATTAATGGGGACCATTGTGAGATAAAATTTACAATGACAGTAGATCCCCACAAAATAGCATTTTGCATGCGGAGGTTTTTACGGGTTGATAGTTTCCACCCACAAGCAGTAAAGATCTATTCCTATCATGATGCTGATACATAACAGGACAACCTTAAGGGTCAGGGCACATAGGGAGATTAGTCGCCCGGTGACAAATCCCCTCTTCTTCAGGGCAACTAATCTCCCCGAACTGCCTTCTCGAGCTAAAATGTAAATCGCCATTGGGATGGCACTTGGAGCGATTCATTTTCCAAAGTCATCCAAAGTTTCCTTGTGAGGCAACTTCGGACAACTTCGGCAAAACAAATCGCTCCGAGTGATTTACGTTTTAGCCGGCTGGAAGGCAGGGGAAAGTGTTGGTCAAACTGTTAGAAAGAGGCTACCCATCTGAAGCCTTACAGAGAGATTTAAAACAGGTACAGAATAAAAGGTCAAATCTGATACATAGTCGCCAAAAAAATTCTACCAGTCGGGTGTCCTTTGTTGCACAGTACCATCATAGCAATAGGTTCCATATGCTTCTTAGCAAGCATTGGCACCTTTTAAGGTAAGCATATCCATCAATTTCTGTCTTTCAGCAGCCTCTGATGTCCTTTTATAGAGGGACTACACTTGGTAGGAAATTCGTACAAATGGAGTTATCCCGGAGTTATTAGGCAGATCTTTTAAAATATGAGGCTATAATACATATGATACAAGTTTTGTAATCTACATGTTAGTCTGCCCTTGGAACTTGATTTGCCTATGATTAATTACCAGGGGGTATGAAACACGTAAGACGGAATACCATGTGTTCTGTATCTTTTTAACATGATTTTTGAATAAAGACACATTTTAATATAATACAGTGTTTTGGGATAACTTTTTTGGTTTTGGACGTATATACCTTTTTGAACTGGGGGCTTTATCCCAAAAACCATGGGCCCTTTCTGACAGGCCCTTTAGAGACTAGCATCCTACTATATACTTTTTCTATGAAGCAATTGTTTTTAAAACAAAACTAGATAAATATTTATTGTATCGTTTTACATGTATCACTGACTTCCTTCATATTTATTCACATTCCTTGAATAAAGTTTTTTTGTTTTATTTTTTGTTTTTCTCTACTGTCATTTAGTTTTTACTTTTATCCATAGGCCTCTATGATTACAAATCCAGATGGAGCATTTATAAATTTGTCCAGACTGAATTTGGCAAAGTATGCACAACATCCCTACCTGGCAAAGGTATGTTTAGAGTTGAAGAACACTGTACATTTGGCTAAAAAAATTTGAGAAAGCAAAGTGATTAAACCCATCATATAACAAAAAAGCACAATTATTTAGAGAGGCATTTTCTGGAGATTAAAAATCACGTATGACGAATCTCCCTGTCGGCCAACGCCTTTAAGGGGTAATTGTACACATGCCTCTTATAGCATATCACTATCTATTTGTTAGACTAGAGATGAGTGACATTGTGTGCACTAGGGACATGCACACTGCTTTTGCTAGCTACTTATAAAGCAGAGACAATTAGCTTTTTTTTTTTGTTCCCTACTGTGGGAGACCACTGTAACATCAGAATATTCAATCTCTGATAAGGTGACAAGTATTCTCCCTTGCTTGCTTCCTCTCATTCTCTCCCAGCAAATAAAACATCTTTCAATAACAGTATAGTTAAGGACATCTAATCAGTGATTATTTTGGAGGTTACCTTTTAAGATAAACCTTTGAAATAGGATTGTCTTTTTTTTTTTTAATTTCCACAGACATCGTCATGTCCTTGGGATAGCCTGTAAAACCAGGGCTCATCATTCTTCATTATGTTGTGCTCTACTGAGACCACAAACTAATGATTTTACAGAGCTTCACTTTGTTCAAGCTGTCTGTAGGGACTCTGTTAACTGTTAATATTAGACAGAGGGTCTATTAATAAATTACAGTGCCTGTGGGAAATTGGTTGGTGTAATGGGATAAACTTTGCTACAGCACTACAGTACTACTAGATTAAACTCATGATAGCCTTTATTAATGCGGCACACCAGTGAATATTGCTATATTTGAACACACCGAATGCTTGGCTATGCACTAAATTAACATATGAAGAAACACTGAATAAGAGCTAAATGCAGAGAGAGATTTCTTAAATATAGTACCATAACGATACATAGCATTTTTGTTTTTTATTTATTACATATGTTTTCTTTTATAGTAATGGAAAAAGCATTTTAACTGAGAAAGATGAATATATCAGATATTAAACCAATAACATAGTTTGGAGAAAAGAAAATAAAACAAAAACAACTGTTACAAGGAAATGCTTTGGTGTATGTATTTGTGTGTCTGCATGTATGTTTTTATAGTGTACCTATGTATGCGTGTGTTTGTAAAAATATATATTTACAGAGATTGTGTGAGACATACAGTTTTTGGGTCAATGATGCATTGGCATATACTGAGTTACAAGATCTTGGAAAGCCTTATATAGACTGTTTTAAACCCAACACATCACACACTCGGGTGGACTTCCCTTACAGCTCCCCACACTTTACACTTTAGCAGTTAACTGGGAGATAACTGGAGAAGTTGTGTTATGAAGCAACAGAGAATCAGTAGTATATGTTGACAAATGGAAGGACTATCAGGAAGTGCAGACATTTACAGGCATACAGTAGCAATAGCAGATTCTGAGCTGTATGGGTTCAGGCTCAGTGAGGGGAGGACACACTGGCAGATGAGATTTAGGAATCTTGAAAAGAGTTAATTCAGAATGTCTCTCTTAAATGGTGGTCAGTTTGAATAGAAAGCTGAAGTTTATGTGCCTTAGACCAGAAATTTTATTGCTGCTTCATCAGTGTTGGGCAGCTGGAAGTCATCATAAAGGGGAGTGATGGCTTGAAATAACGTGGCAAAGTCACTGAGAGGTTTTTTTTCTTCTAACAAATGGTGAGCCCAAGATGAATGGAAGTAACTCCCACTTTAGTCTTCTACTCATCATAAGTTCTAGGTTTCAAAAAGAATATCAGCCTGCATCCTTTCAGGAATGCACAGAACTGTTTGCTGATGGAGCTGCCACATTGAAGTTCCTCTATGGCTCAGGTGAGCACAGCAATCTGTTGAGGTAAAGTCTCTAAAGCAGATTTCAGCCCCAGCAGATTCCATCTTCCTTTGCTCAAACATAGGGCTGATTTATTAATGCTCGAGCCTCCCAGTCCTAGAACTAGGTGTGGTTTCTGCATCTGAATACCTCTGCTTCCTGCCAATTGTTTTTTTAACCAAGCGGGTTGTTAAAAAAATAAATAAATAATAAGCATGCCACCTGCCAAACTTTTTGATTTTTTTTTTTAGTCAGTAAGCCATGGAATTCAGACTTTAGGAACTCATGCATGGTTTTAGGAACCAAGTGCTAGGAACTGAACTGCTGGCATGGGCTACCCATAAAGCTCTCCACACAGTCAACCCTCAGCAATTATCAAAGAGCTAACTGCTGAAGGAGTGGTATGTAGTCGCCAGTGACTCATGAGTGTACGTAGACAAGCTGGAATGACTCTGGATGTAAAGACATTCACAGGCATACAGCAGTAACAGCAGGTTGAAGGTTGAGGCTGGTGGATAATAACAGGAAGAAGTCAAGCCACGGCTCAGGGGAATTGATCCCGAAGGAGTGGTCAGGTGGGCAGTAGTTGTTAACTCAACACCAGAGTAGGTACTATAGAGGGTGATCCAAGGGGGAAGTCTGCCAGGTTAACTAATGAACAAGTACGTTTAAGGAAGTGATCCACAGGGTCAGTCAGACAGGCAGTAGTCAGCTACAATGTAAAAGACAGGAAACCATATGGAATTGAAATAGGGCTGTGCGGTCAGGACACATTTCTAATGTATGTGCATGCATGGAAACATTCAAAGATTCCTTTGCAAGCATCAAAGAGAAATGCTGTGGATGAAATGACCATGGGTTTATTTTTACTAACTACACTTAATTGCCTGTGAACCGCCACATCCTGGTTGCCTGCTATTAGTAACCTTACTATGTGATGACCGCAATGCTAGTTAGTGAAGGAGAGTAAGAAGTTCCATGCAATCATAAATGATGTTATCAGAGCTACACACACAGGAAGAGTTGATGCAAAAGGAGAGAAACATGCAGCATAGACCAAATTCTGAGGTTACAAAACTTTACAAGTGGTCCTATAACATTAAACTAATTCTTTGATAAATGGTTGATAGAAATAAATCATGAGAGAAACCCCATGGAAAGTAAAAGTGTTTAACTGGCATGCATGGTAATGAGCTATGTTTGGTTTCCTTTCTTAAACTTCAAAGGTAGTGCAGACGATGAGATTGTTTTGTTAGAAGTGTACTCTTTCTCTCTATCACAGCTAGCTATATCTATTATTTTCATCTTTTACAGACTTTGTTTGAATACATATTCCACCATGAAAATGATGTGAAAAATGTGAGTACTGTATTAGTATCTATGCAGTAAGACAATGATTATGCTGTATAACCCAAAGAAAGATAGATTTATATAACGTCGGATTAAGATGTAATCTTGTTGGAAAATAAGAGATTTGTTTTCACCTTCTACACAGTGTGCTGATCCTCCATATACAGTATATATATATATATATATATATATATATATATATATATATATATATATATATATATATATATATATATATATATATATATATATATATATTAAGCTCAATCATTACTAATAAGGGAAATGAATGAAAACTTACCAACTCTGCAACTTTGACAAAATATATTTAGCTGCACTTGTCTTAAATAAACTGCCGACCTTATTTCCTATTGCCTGTATTGTGAGCACCCAGAGAAGGGAGTGTGGCAATTGGATATTATTATATATTATTACTTTACTACAAGGATTTTTACATTATACCTTTTTGATCTTGGCACACAGTTTTACGTGCAGCTTTCAGATGATTTTTATAAATACATATAAATAATTATATTGGTTGAAGTGCCCCTTTGGCCATTAGTTTAATTGTGTTCTGAATTGCCAAGAATCAAAGAATGATTATATTTTAGTACTGTATTTTACTGATTGATTAAAACTGCATGGCTACTGCTTCTTAGGTACCGTAATAGTCCTGTATGAATAGGCATTTGCTACTTTTAATCACAGATATCTTATTGGCTCCTTTTAGCGTAAATAACATTATGCAGTGTTAACATCTCAAACCATAAATTCAATAGACATTTTGGAAATAAGAGGGAGGAAAAAACATACTTAAAGTGGTGGTTCACCTTTAAAGATAAACTATACCCACAAAATGAATACTTAAGCAACAGATTCAAATTATTTCTAATTAAGTGGCATATTAAAGAATCTTACCAAACTGGAATATATATTTAAGTGAATATTACCCTTTTACATCTTTTCCCTTGAGACACCATTTCATGATGCTCTGTGTGCTGCCTCAGAGATCACCTGACCAGAAATAGCACAGCTCTAACTGTAACAGTAAGAAGTGTGGAAGCAAAAGACAGACCTAATATGTATGGTTTAGTTGGTATGTTTGTGTACACAGTGACTCATACGATCCCAGGGGTTGGCCCTTATTTTTTAAAATGTCAATTTTCTATTTAGGATTACCCAATGGCACATAATACTAAAAAAGTATATTATTATGAAAATGGTTTATTTACATGAAGCAGGGTTTTACATATGAACTGTTTTATGCAATATATATTTTATAGAGACCTACATTGTTTGGGGGGGGTATAGTTTTCCTTTAAGTTCACTTTTAGTATGTTATAGAATGGCCAATTCTAAGTAATTTTTCAAATGATCTTCAATATTTGTTTATAGTTTTTAATTATTTGCCTTTTTATTCTGACTCTTTCCAACTTTCAAATGGGGGTCAGTGACCCCATCTAAAAAAAAACAAATGCTCTGTAAGTCTACACATTTATTTTTATTGCTACTTTTTATTACTTATCTTTCTATTCAGGCCCTCTCCTTTTTATATTTCAGTCTCTTACCAAGATCAATGTATGGTTGCTAGGGTAATTTGGGCTGCAAACTGCAGCGTTGATGAATAAAAAGCTGAATAACTCAAATACCACAAATGAAAAAAAAACTAAAGCCACTGGCAAATTGTATATTACTACTTACATCATACTAAAAGTTAACTCATAGGTGAACAACCCCTTTAGATAAATGCAAGCAAAGTTTTAATCAGTCAGCCAAACATCCCTACAGAACCACACTGGTATTCTGTTTGTAAATTGTCCCATTGCCCTCTGAAAACTCAGCGGGCCTCCACAGATGCATGTGATGTGTGAGGAGACTTCGTAGGTATCATAGGTAAGTTGATACACACATACTGTACATTCACCCTTCCTCATCAATCACAGGCATCTGTGGAGAAGCTGTGTGTGTTTCATTTTGCCACAGTGAGCAAGCTGTCACTGCTCACCAGATTAGCATATCTCTGACAATTGCTGTGAGGGAGCAATCAGGATGATGGCCTGGCTAGGACAGCCTGGATGTCTTAATGACTACCAGAGGCTTAGATTGGTATGCCGCTTTCTTGGGGAACATATCTACCAAGCTATCCTGAAGCTCAAGGTTTCCGTCGACTCCCCGGTCTCGCACCCCCCGATTGCTCATGCATGACTTGGTCTATCCGTGATCTTGCACATCAGAGACCACTCTGCCTTATTCCAATGATCCATCTTCAGGGCACTCATCTAAAAGTCCCCTAAACTATTTGCACCCTTTAATCAAAATTATGTCCTAAACAGCCCTGAGTCTGGTGCCTCATCCTTCAACACTGTCACTTTATTGCCATAAGCTCTTTTTCGCAGCACTCCAGTAGTTATTAGCCAATTTGTTTCTTGGTGCCCATATGCTTAGCCTTCTGCTGCATTTTTTTAAGCCTGAGCCTACTGTTTTCTCACCTACCCCAAACTCTACCCTAAAGACTCTCTATACCCACTGCACTTTCCAGAAATTAATACTGTGCCCACTAAGTTCCAGTTTGCACACTTCAACATCTGTATTTCAGCATATCTACTGTCAGTGTACTCTGATAACCAAAACTACACTGTCTACCATCATCTCATTTTCCCTCTGACTAAGGCACCCCTCCCCACTTTACCCATAGCTTTCTGCTGATTTTTGGCTTAGTACACCTTTTGCCAACTATCCAAACTCACTTATCTATGCCCACTAGCTGACTTATCTAAGCTCATCAGGTGATGCGCGATTCGCAGGTGGTATGTTCTATTTGTGATTTTTCTGTATCAGTTGAATAAATTTATTTTTTGAACCAATAGATGCCCTTTAAGACATACATTAATGGGAATCTGTTATTCATTAGCAATTCTGCATAGCCTGGAACTTTGACCTTTTCTCTGTTTTGTTAAGGTTTAGAAAACAAAATATACTGACAAATCAATTTCTTTCAGAGTATCTAAAATACAGTATGTGTCTGGAAACCCTGTGTGCTCATATAAGCTATGCAGAATGGCTGTGTATGGTGTGTATAAACCAGTGACTACACATTTCCACTGAATACAAATTATTTGTATTTAGACAAATAGCAAATCCTCCGCAAAAAATATGCCTGAATGCCAACTCCTAGTATGCATATTAAACATTTTAAATGATCATTGACTAATTGTTCTTTTCAGTTACCTAGAGCTTAAAAGTCACATAAAAGTGTTGGATTTAGTGGGTTCTGACAAATACAGCAAAAAGTTATGGAATTTAGCCAAATCCTGGATTCTATGCATTTCTAGTACAGGTATGGGATCCGTTATCTGGAAACCCTTATCCATAAAGTGACGAATTATGGAAAGGCTGTCACCCATAAACTCCATTATAATCAAATAATCCAAATCTTTAAAATTATATCCTTTCTCTCTGTAATAATAAAACAGTCCCTTGTACTTGATCCACACTAAGATATAATGAATCCTTATTGGAAGCAAAACCAGCCTATTGGGTATATTTAATGTTTACATGATTTTCTATTCGACTTAAGGTATGAAGATCTAAATTACGTAAAGATCCGTTATCCAGAAATCCCCAGGTCCCAAGCATTTTGGGTAACAGGTCCCATACCTGTACTTATGTATGAGTCAACAAAAAGTTGACTCTAAGCTGTCCTTTCCCAACCCATACCCAACGTGACGTATATATTACTTTTATATTACTTATATACCGAGATGGGGCAAGCAAAAGTATATAAATAAGCGATGGCAGCCAGACATAGGGGGGGGGGATTAGGCACACACTGATGTCAAGCATTAGTAGGGTTATTGGCAAAGTCATTTATCCACACGAGGGGCAGGTTGCGTTAGGCCCACGCATCACATTATCAATAGTATGTCAGTGTAGTGCAGATTCATAAGAAATGGACAATGGAGACATTGTGTTTGGGACTATCCTTTCTGTTCCATACACATAATGATATATATTTTTAAGGCCTTGGACTTGGCAGCCCTTGCAACTGAACATTCCAACTTCAAAGACTGGTGGTGGAAAATGCAACTAGGAAAATGTTACTATAGGTAAGCCTGAAACTAGTGATGTGTGTATTGCTGAAGATCATTTTAGGTTTCATTGTATTCTTTACATTATATCCTGCTTTAAACGGGCGGTATACACCCTTTTTAACATGACTTCAGTAAATAGGGCTTCTGCTTAACATAGTTTTGCCTATTGTATTAATAATGAAAAATCTATGGTTTTTGTTATTTCTGGAAATAAACAGGAACATTCAAGTTACTCCATGTTTGGTCCATTCAATGTAGAGAATACATTATACATTCCCCCCACACACACCTTTTGTTTTGACTTATTCAGGGGTGGTTATCTGCACACTGGATATCTATTATCTATCTCTCAGGGTAAGGTCACACTGGGAGATTCAGGAGATTTAGTCGCCCGGCAACTAATTGCCTCTTCTTTGGGACGACTAATGTCCCCGAACTGCTTCCGCCTGCTAGAATGAAAAATTTCTTGAGGCATGGCACTTGCAAAAGTCACCCAAAGTTGCCTCACGCAGTCGATTTTTCATTCTAGCACACGGAAGGCAGGGGGAAGCAGTTCAGGGATATTATTCGCCCCAAAGAAAAGGCGATTAGTCGCCGGGCCATTAAATCTCCCCGAATCTCCCAGTGAGACCTTACCCTCAAGGTCCAAACATGGAGTAACTTAAATTTCCCTGTTTAAGCATTGTGTGAAAAATAGATAAGGCATGAAGTATGTTTAACCCAAGCTCTATACATTGCACTCATGTATGCCCCTTTAAAGTTTTCTCTATAGCAACCTATGCAGCTATATGACCTTTTGATGTTTTCCTGTCTTTTTTTTAAAAATTTTTTTTAGAACTGTACATTGTCCCTGTATGTGATGGTCTGGCCTTATATTTCATTTTATAGCCATTTAATTAGTTGTCTTAGTTATGATACTTTCACTTTCTTAATAGTTTATTGTTGTGATTATTTTGATTTGTCATCTTTAGCATTTCTTTGATGTCATTATATATTATAAAAAAAAGTTATTACATTTTTGGGGTCAAACACACACATACATTACCTGATGATTGTTAAGACAGCATCTCTAACATAGTTAACTCTGGAGCAGCTTGTGAGTGAAGCACAGGTAAGGGGCTTCCTATATGCCACCCCTTACATGGTGGTAGCAGCTTTAGCCTGCTAGTGCACAATTAACATTTGGAAATATTTTTTCCCCTAACTAGAGGCACAAAAATTTGCTTTTGACAGGTGTGGGTGCAAAAGGGCAGGGGCAAGCTTTGAGGGCAAAACATGGCATTTTGTCCCTGTTTTTTTACACCAGTTCACTAATGAGCCCTGAAGTGTTCAGTTCAAAGACTATAGTCTTGTTTTATTATTCTGAAATAATTTCATATATTTCTGTTTTCTGTGTTTACTTATTTTTGATCTTTCATAATTACAAGAATTACATAATTATTATAAGAATTTGTTTATATGGTGCTCACATATGACAGGGAACATTACAGAGAATATTTAATCATTCATATCAGTCCCAGCCCCACTACAGCTTTAGTTAATTCAAGTATGCATGGGTTAGGTTTCTGGAAATCTGTGAATTTGTTTCCTTTGCTCACTTTTCCATTAAGACTAGGATTGTACCGAGAAGCTGAAAAGCAGTTTAAATCAGCCCTGACACATCAGATCATGGTGGATATGTTTCTTTACCTTGGAAAGGTAAGTAACTATGTATGTTAAACCACACCTTGATTTGAGCCTTACATGGAGTTAAGCAAATACTTTATATGTGATGGTTTCATCCCAGTTTTTTAACATACTGTACGACTACTATTGGCCTCTACTGCTTGTCAATAGGGCAGCCAATTTGTTTGTAATAAACTGACATAATGTGTCATTTTTTCTATTCGTAGCACTGGAACATTTGTAAAGGATTTTTATAAAACAGATATACTGGTGGCTAGAAATGTTTTGAATGATAAGCTCTCCAATTTTGATGTTGAATATGCTGGCTTCCTGCTGTTTATATGTACAGCTGTACCAAAGTCAGATTGATTTCAACATATATTAACTTTCTATTTGTTTGCAACTGCAGATTTTCAATATGTACAGATTCGCATACTTAGGGCACAGCCCCTTTGAGATAATATGCTAGGGGGACAACTGATAACTCTCATTTACTTAGTATGTTTCAAGACAAATATTTCTTGGATCCTGGCAGTCAAATTTTCAGGATGGGCTTAATGTTAATGTGCTTTAGTACCAACGCATAATGATTTAGGTACTTTCATTAATAACATAAAGGCACAGGATCCCTTATCTAGAAACCCATTATCCATAAAGCCTCAAATTTTCAAGGCGATATCTTAAACAGTTCATTTTATACAATAATTTTTATTTTTAAAAATGAGTTCTTTCTTCGCTGCATGAATCCATATGGTTGCATGTGCTGTTTTGTTTGAGAAATACATTATTTTTTAGTGCTTTTAAAAAAATGAAACTATAACTTTGAAGTTTTTTCATGCACTCATTTTACATTATATTTTACTAGGTGTACATACGGATGGACCAGCCCCTGACAGCATTAACTCTTTTTAAGCAAGGATTAGACCGGTTTCCCAAAGAAGTGAGCATTCTGTGTGCCGTGGCCCGAATACATGAGGTGAGTGTTGACTACTTACTTTGCCTTTTAGAGTACTGCAAGTGATAAACCTCAGAATGGTTATTTTAAAGAGGAAAATTATGACATGTCCCTCAGAGATGGAGACTAACCTAAATAGCACCACCTCATTCCCCAAATAACAAGACCTTTAAGAATTTAAGCTACTACATTACTAACTAGAGGTCTATTTTGGCACTAAGGTAATGACTTCATCGACAGGTTCTTGTTTAGTCCGGATGCTAAGGAGCCTGGGCAGTTAATATTCTAAGACTGTAGTGTGGCTTGACTCTAGCCTATTTTATTTGGACATACTGTACCTGTAAGTAAGTCATTCTGGATTTATAATAATCCTTTACAATCAGCCTCACTCTATTCATTATTCATTTTTCTATTTGGAAGGGGTTCTTTTACTGTACTTTCCCCACAATTTTCTTGGTATTTTAATAGCTTTAATAAAGTTAACCTTTTATTTATGTTTTATTTCTCTATGGTCCAATAGTAGCTCTTGCTTTTTAGCAAATGGGACAATGCTATTTTGGTCGCTCTTTCTCTGAAGCAGTTTCGTTTTTTATATTTATTTTAATTCCATTCTATATTTGTCATTAATTTCATTTTGTATTTGGCATTACACAGGAAATGAACAACATGATATCTGCAACAGAGTACTACAAGGAAGTTCTCAAACAGGACAATACTAATATAGAAGCCATTGCCTGTATTGGAAGTAACCACTTCTACACTGACCAGCCAGAAATAGCACTTCGCTTTTATAGGTGCGAATGGGTTGGACTGTCTCATAAATCTAATTTAGTCTCTTTTCGTATGTATCTGCCTGTAATGAAATAATATAACCTAATGAACGATTTATATTCCAACATGTTTTCAGTATGTGGAGATTATGCTAGTATCAAATCTCTGCCAGGATATCTCCTTTGATTTGGTATCATCATTTGAAGTACTGTCTATAGCGTTTGACGCTCATTAGGTTTGTCTGCTTAAGTGATAATGACAGCTGTCTTACACTCCCAGTACTGACGCTGTCAGATCTTCCTTTCATGCTGAGTTGTGGAGCTGCATGAAAATGTGATATGCTAGGGAACAAAAAGCAGCTGTTCTCCAGTCTGTTGGGGTTTCACACCCCCTCTTTACCCCAGAACATACAGAGGCAGCATTGGGAGGCCACCAAATGAATGAACCTCCACTTGAGTGACTGGAAAGGAGGCATTGTTTTCTGAAAAGATGAGGACAAGTTGTATTCGGTCATACTGTCATGATTTCTCTCATATTTAAGAATAAGATCAGATCCTGATGTGAGATCAAATTAGGTGACATTTGTAAAAATTCCTACAAAGAACAAAATACTAATGAAAACCTTCTATGTGTGTTAATAATAAGGTACATTTTGCACAGCATCAATTTCTATTTAGAATTATATGGATAACAAATATTTTTATGTTTTTTTTCCTATTTTCAGGCGACTTTTACAGATGGGTGTGTATAACTGTCAGCTCTTCAACAATCTTGGCTTGTGTTGCTTTTATGCCCAGCAGTACGATATGATACTTACTTCATTTGAACGAGCATTGTCTTTGGCTGAAAATGAAGATGAGGTAGCTGAAGTTTGGTATAACCTTGGACATGTAGCAGTGGTAAGTTCACCATCAAGAAATGTAAACTTATTTAAATTGTAATCTCTGTATGCTACATTTTTTTTAGAAACATTTTCTCTTATACAGTATGTCGTGTACAGTAACAAAAGGCAGAATGAGCACAAACAGGAGAATGTTCTAGAGAGGACAGTAATCCTGAGTCTCAGGATCGCAACATTTTCCTCCTCCATTTAAAACGGTTCATGTTTGAGATCAGTGCTCTAGTGAGTGTATAATGATTTTCCACTAATGTGGGAACGTTAGTTTTAACATCATTACTTAGTCAGATGTATTTAATTGTAGTTTGTATTTAGTATTCAATTTTTGTGGTACTTTCACTATTCAAAGGGACATAGATCTTGATTTTTTACTTAGCCTAATATAAAAATAAGAATGTTAAGAATGTGAAGGTAGTACAGTTTTTAGCATACCTTTCTTAACCTTTTCTCCAAAAATGATATCCAGCACAGCCCTTTTTCCTCACTTCCCCTCAGGAGAGCCCTGGGCTCTTTAGCATAAAATGTTAATGTCAGTGAGTAACAAACAGAACTCTTCACTCACGTTTCCCTGCCTAAAGGTGGCCATAGATGTGCAGATTTACCTTCACATCTCCCAACCTGCCACTAACCATTCAGATCAAATAAAGTAGTAAAAGAACAGATCAGACGATGTTCTGCCCCTGACAGCAATCGTACGTCTGACAAAAGCTGATGACAGTCTCCCACTGATATCATCAGATCAGCAATACATGCAGAGATATTATCGTTAGCAAACATAAATTATCTAACCTGTCCATCAACTGAACGATCTTTCGCCATGGCATGAAAAATGTCGGGACACGCCACACGCGGCCCGAAAATCGTATGAAGCGATGATTCCTACAATTCAATCTTTGTGTCTATGGCCAGCTTTAGTCCCACCCTCTTTCTCTCTATTCCCTGTCTGATTAAAATGCCTTTCTTCTCACCGTAACTGTGATTGTTTCTCTGTTTTACTTGATTAAACTGTGTCACAGCCTTTCTGCTCATGTTGGAGAAGCTGCAGTTTTTCTCTGAAGCTAAATTTCTGTTTTGTCCCTTTATGGGACCTGTTAATCAGAATGATTGGGTTTTCTAGATAACAGACTTTCTGTAATTTAGATCTTCATACCTTCAGTCTACTAGAAAATCATGTAAACATTAGATAAACCCAATAGGCTGGTTTTGCTTCCAGTTAGAATTAATTATATTTTAGTTTTGATCAAGTAGAAGATACTGTTTTATTATTTACGCTTTTCAAATATGGCCTAATTGCAAATTACGAAAATGTATGCACACACTCCACTTTTGAATTGCACCACAACTTTGGACAAAATTTGCAAATTGCAAATTTATATTTGCAGAATTACCACTGACACTGTATTCATGCATAATGAACACATACAGTGGCCTGTGGCCGCGCTCACCCAAAAACACAAATCATTTGCGAATATTTGTACATAATCCAAATTTCACAGTGATTCAAAAAAAATAAAAGTGGCACAGCAGGCATCTTGGGAAAACCACATGCAAAACATCTATATTCAAATAAATATGAGCTGTGTAAACTTTATAAATGACCCCCAATATGTCTCCTTTAAATACATTCTTGTGATCCCACCTATATTAGCCACCATAAAGAGATTTGAAGATCAGAAATAAAATGACCACAAAATATTTGGCCTCTGAATGTATCTGCTTTATGTTTGCTGGGCCTCCCTAAGTGTCAGCATCATACTAAATATTTAACAGTTTTTATTATTATCTGTAGGGTATAGGGGACTTGAATTTAGCATACCAGTGCTTCAAGCTGACTTTGTCCAATAACAATGACCACGCAGAAGCCTACAATAACTTGGCTGTCCTAGAGATGCGTAAAAATCGTGTTGAGCAGGTAAGAACTTCAGAAAAATGTTGAACTACAAAAGTAAGTAAGAGCACCTGGGTCTGCACAATAGGGACTTCAAAATACAATATATGTTCTTAATAGACATTTTAGTGTCTCTATGTAATATCTGAAAATACATCTATTCTCAAGGATTCCAGGTCTGTTCCTGAAGGAACAAAAGGTCTAGCAATAATTTATTTACACAGTAGTTTACAAACCCCTCCTTAACCAACTAACAATGCATGTTTTCAGAATGTCTACATTGCAAGGTTTGGATTCATGTCAGATGCACTTCTCCGACACACCTGTACTGCTTTTTGATTGCCCAGTGCTGCCTATGTTTCCATTGACTGACCAACTGTCAGTGAGTTATTTATTAAAGAGGTGGTTTACCTTTATGTTAACTTTTAGTATGTTATAAAATGGCTGCTTTTAAGCAAATTTTCAATTGGTTTTCATTATTTATATTTTATAATTTTTTTTAATTATTAGCCTTCTTCTTCTCACTCTTTCCAGCTTTGAAATGGGAGCACTGACCCATCTAAAAAAACTAATGCTCTGTAAGGCTACACATTTATTATTATTGCTAATTTTTATTTCTCATATTTCTATTCAGGCCCTCTCCTATTCATATTCCAGTCTCTTATTTAACTCAATGTATGGCTGCTAGGGATAATTTGGACCCTAGCAACCAAATTGCTGAAACTGCAGACTGGAGAGCTGTTGAATAACAAGCTAAATAACTGAATAACCACAAATAATAAAAAAAACAATTGCAAATTGTCTCAGAGTATAACTTCATGTATCATACAAACAGTTAGGGGCAGATTTATTAAGGATCAAATTGTGTTTTCCATGAAAATTCGAGTTTTCAAGGTATTTTTTTTTGGTCAAAAATCAATTTTCCGGGTAAAAAAAACTAGATTTTTTTTCGAGATTTATTATACCCTGACCCTGGAAATCGCTTGGATCCGAAAATATGCCATCAAAAACCTGTCAAGGTCATGTAGAAGTTATTGGCAGAGGTCCCTTGAACCATTTGAGGGTTTTGCCCGAAAACTTAAAGGAGAATTCAGATCACCAATTTCCGTGTAATTCCACGCATCTGTAGTTGTCGCAAAATGCGCATGCGCAGAAATACCGATCTCTCAGTTAGATTACAGAGGAAGCGGAAGATGGATGCATGCAACTCCACTGGAAGAATCTGCAGCGAGGGGTAAGTATGGAGTATGGAGCATTTCCCCCGGGGGGGGGTAGTTAGCATGGAGGGAGGGGTCCCCTTGGAAGGGGGGTACAGGTTATTTTCCCCACAGGTTGAATTCTCCTTTAAGCGATTCAAATTTTTTATTTTCTGAGAACTTGATGAATTAGAGTTTTTGGGTTGTTAACCCGAACTTGCTGATTTGAGTTATTTCCATTCGAGTTTTGTCTTAAATAAGAGACCATTCGAGATGTGAGTTCATTTGAGATATATAAAAACCCCTAAATTCGACCTTTGATAAATAACCCCTTTAACCTGATTGTGAACAACCCCTTTAATGGTTGTTTGTGAGGTTTTTTCTACCTCGATTAAACTCACAATTTAAACAAACTCAAATGTTTGCTCATTTAAGAAAAAATCTGAATGTAAAAAACTTGATTGAATGCAATAAGGGAAAAAAACGTGAATACCTTGAATTTATCAAGTTTTTGAGCAATAACCAGGGTAAAACACCTGAAAATCATGAAGGCAAAAAACATCTTCAAATTTTTAAAGGGACCTCTGCCATTGACTTTTAAATTAATTTGACAGGTTTTAGCGGGAGTATTTTCAAATACAGCTTCGGGGCATAATATCTTGAAAATTGTATTTTTTTTCCCTGAATTTTTTTTTGTGAAAGTAACCTCAAAAAACTGAAAATTTTTCGAGAAAACACAACTTGACCTTCAGTGTGCTGTTGTACAGCCCCCAATAGTAATCAAATTAAAAGTGTCAAAAATAAGTTTGATGACAGATTTATGACCTTTCATTTTTTCTCTTTAACTGTGTTACCATTACAGGCCAGAGCTCTCTTACAAACCGCCTCTTCTCTAGCGCCGCACATGTATGAACCACATATTAATTTTGCTTTCTTGTCTGAGAAGGTGAGTAGATATTTTTCTTAAATAGTAATAAAGTTATGATAGAGATTAAAATAAAGAATGCTGAGTACAGTATATATGACTGTAGTGCAGTCATTTGAAAATGTAAGTTTTTTTTTTCTTTTTTAACACACAGTATGTGGACATGTTAATATTTGATCTTTATTCAAACAATAAATAAGAATTAATATAATTTAACAAAAAAAAATAAACATTTATTTTGCAATCATTTATTCAGCAAGAAATTAACAGAGAACGTTTCCTTAAAAATATTAACTACACCCTTGGCTCTAATATCTGGTATTGCCCCTTTTGTCAGAAACAACCTCAAGTAAACATTTTTTCCCAAATCGTCCATGCAGAATTGTTTCAGTGGTGCAGTGTTTTGGAGAGTTTTTTGGATGCACAGCCCGTTTCAAATCTCCCTCAACATGTCAATGGGATTTATATCTGAGCTTTGACTTGTGTATTACTGAAGCCTCCATTTCTTTCAGATACCTTGTGGGTTTACTGAAATATTTATGGTTTTGGAAATTGTCATGTTGCTAGGCTCACTTTCTCTTGAACTTCAGTCTTCTGACAGTTAGTCTTCAAGCATCCTCTGGTACAATACATATATATATATATATATATATATATATATATATATATATATATATATATATATATATATATATATATATAGTGGATTCTATGATGATGAGCTTCCTGGGCCCTGATGCAGCAAAGCAGCCCAAACAATAACATTTCCACCACCATGCTTTATAGTTTGTATCAGTATCTTCTGATGAAATGCTCATCTGTCCAGAGTACACTGTGTTAAAAGTTTTGGTCTTTGCCTAGGTCATCGTCCAACTTGAGTTATGACTTGGTGTTATTTTGGATAGCTCCTCCCATGAAGATCTAATTTTTGCATGTACTCTAACATCAATAATGGGCAGATGTAACTGTAGGTCATGTGATGTCTCCGTCTAGGTAGGGTGGTACCACACACTTCAACAACAAAGAGCAAACCAAACTAATTAAGACATCTTCCTCCAAGATCATCTCATTAATCTGGTGCCTCACTGCAAATTTAGATGTTTCAGCTAGTGATAAATGTAGGTGTGTACTTTTTCTTGCTATGGGGTATACTTACTTTTTTTACTTGACTATATTATTGTATGCTTTTCCTGCAGATTGGAGACCTTCAGAGCAGTTACGTCGCTGCACAGAAATCAGCTGCTGCTTTCCCTAATCATGTTGAAACTCAGCAACTTATAGAAAAATTGAGGCAGCATTTTGCAGTGATTTGATATACTGTAAGAACGGCTGGTAATATCACGCTAGATAGCAATGATTAGTAACCTAAACCAGGATTTAGGATCTTTAGGCTGATGTGAATAGAGACAGCAGTGTGCACATAAAATACCAAAGCTCTAACCATTCCATGCAACAAATTAGAATCTACAATAAGTTGCTGGCAAGAAGGTTACTGACAGTCTGTGATGTATATTTTGCTTTTTGGTATTCCATCCAAAAGGATGAAAAAGAGAGTCTGTAGAAACCATTAAAGGAAATGTATATGTACAGTACATTAAAGCTGCTAACTTTTTAGCCATTTTCCCCCAACCCAACGGCTAGTTTATTTTCACTCACTTCGTTAGCTTACTTTTTGTATTGGCAGTAGATGCACTTCTCTATAGACTCCTGTTGCCATCTTGATCTATTTGCCTGGTGCTTCTGAGAATGTGCATGCACTGATTGCTCATTTCTCTTTAGTGTGCAACACTTTGCTTTGGCAACAAAAAGCTTTCCATCTAATTGGTGATCTGGCAGTAGTAGAGAATGCACAGTCAGATAATGTGAAAATCACAGCACTGACATTCTAGCCGCATTAGTAATGAATGCACATGCAATGCCCCGGCCACTGGATTTAGCAAACCATAAAATGAAAGTATGCGAGACAGGTGCTATATTCTATGGAAACAGCATGGAACTTTGCAGACAAACTAAATAGAGCTAAGCAGCACTGCGATTATGCTTTATTATATTGTAAACATAACTTAACTTCCAGATCCAGAGCAGTCGCTGGCAAGGGGGGGGGCGTTAACCCAACAAGTTGTTTAAAAGGATTTAATGTCAGAATGTCAGAGTAGATCAGAAACAATAAAGTCTGTTACTAGCTAGAATAGGCTGCCAGAATCTATTACAATAGAGATGCGTAAACTTAAAGGAGAAGGAAAGGTAAAACCACTGGGGGGTAGCAAATGTTATGCACCAACTAATTATTATAATTCCTTGCCTGACACCCTGGGCCGATGCTACAAACTGCACTGTCCGGGGGTACTTTTGAACATACGTACTTTGTGTCAGGTACCCATGTGGCGTAGAACGAGAAGCTGAACTTTATAGCAACAAGACGGCTTTTTCACTCTACTGTATACGGTAAGCGTTAGAAGAAGATGATTCCTCAGTGCTGCTCACTCAGAACTACCCCAGGTCATTGCATTTCCAAATTTATTAAGATTTCCTAACTGATATCCAAGACTTGGCCCCTGGGCAATAGGCCTAACCTCTAGGAAAACAATCTGTCCCAAACAGCGATCCTCCAGTGAAAAAAAATTGCCATTGGAATTTACTTGCCATCTCAGTTTTTTCCATTTAAACCATAACTTAAATGGGTTATACAATAAATATAACCACATAAAATACAACTGTCAGGTGGCATAAAAGATAGTACTCATTTTTATAAATTTGCCATTTTTACAGTGTTTGTGGTGTTAAGAATTTTATACAGCTTAATAAATAGACCCCTTAGTGATTTAATTCACTGGGAGGTGCCTAACATGTTGGCACACCCAGTGACTCTACTTCCTTTCCGTTAGCCTGTCACTTGTCAAACAGTGTGACATCACACTAAAGAAGAATTCCGTTTTTCATTATATGAATCACAGTATATATACAATATCTAATGTTCATTGGATGCTAAACAAGGTATGTGTTATTATCTAGTAATGGCATGGATTTTTCATTTTAGATTTTTTTATCTTTCCTTAACGGTTTTTATCAGATTAGTCCCCTGCTGAGCTTACTGTGCAACCTTCTAGTTTTAGGAGCTTTTCACCTGGTCATTTAAGATTTTTTTTAATTATGATGATAAAGAACATTCTAGTATATGATAACTTTTATTCCATGTATTCTGACTGAAAATATCTATTTGCCAGTTTAATAGAAAAGCTACAAAAGCACTTGTATATAAAATGATTGCATTTATTACAGAACCTATGACCAATAAATCATAGTTTTGCAGCATTTCCTAATTTTGACTTTTGTGTCTGTACAAACCAATTTGGAATGTGCCAAGTCACCTTATTTCTCTGACCAGAGGTAGGGAGATGAACACCTCATACAAAAACAACTTTCGTTATTTTTACATTTTCTGCCACATTACTTTCAAACTTGTACAAAGCTTTGGTTCCATTTCCCACTCATCTGAAGGGTGTATTACCTTGGTGTGGAATGTGTTATCCAAAAACTGTTATTCAAAATGCCTCACTACAGCAATGTCATTTCTTATACAGGGTAATGTAATACAAGGTACAAAGTTTGGTTACCCATAGTAACTAACCAATCAGATGTTTGTTTTTAAAACAGCATTAAGAGCTACCTACTTATGATTGCTATAACATTGCACGTTTTAATGCATTACCCTTAATGTATCAAGGGTCGAATATCGAGGGTTAATTAACCCTCGATATTCGACTGCCGAATTAAAATCCTTCGAAGCCGAAGGATTTTGCGCAATTCCTTCGATGGAACGATCGAAGGAATAATCGTTCGATCGAACGATTCTAAGGATTTTAATCCATCGATCGAAGCATTATCCTTCGATCAGAAAAACCTTGGAAAGCCTATGGGGACCTTCCCCATAGGCTAACATTGGCCTCGGTAGGTTTTAGGTGGCGAACTAGGGGGTCGAAGAAATTTTTAACGAGACCATACTTTGACTATCGAATATTCGACCGTTTTTTAGTTCGAATCGTTCGATTTGAAGGTCGTAGTCGAAGGTCGAAGTAGCCAAAAAAAACATTCGAAAATCAAATTTTTTTCCTCTATTTTCCTCTATTCCTTCACTCGAGCTTAGTGAATGGGCCCCTTAGTCTCCTTCATAATCAAACAGTTTTTTACTTGTGACATGTTTGCTTTTTTCTTTGTAATAAACCACATCTTGTACAATGTTTACATTGTGCCCTACAATATGGAAAGACCTGTTTTAAGGAATACCCCAGGTACTATGCATTTCAGATAATATTATGTTTCTGCACAAGTTTAGTAAACCTAGTGCTAGTTCTGGTGGTATTGATTTTGGTTTATCAGAGCTTGCTGCAGGGATAATTGTGTGTGATTCCTTTGGCAAAACATGCAGAGGGAACCCTGGAACTACTGCTTGAGTCAAATGAGTCTAATGTATGTATACATACTCGTCTAGGATTTTGTTTCTCTGCATTTACTTTCTACCTCTTCCTGTATTGTATTAACCTTATTCATATAATTTCTTCCACCTGCTCTGTAGTTAGCGTTACTAGTTGATGCAACACACTTACTGCAGATGAACAGGCATGTTTATATGTCTGTTATATAGTTATATATTATAGATAAGCTAAGTATTGGTTACAATATCTCTTTTAGGTGTTGTTTGTATTACTAAGATACACATTTCCTATATAATTTAATTAATTTTGCACGAGTCTGCTAGATTTACTGGTCAGCCTTAGGCAACTCAGAGCATGGCCTGGTAGTATTCCAGAATGTATTATCTTTGCAGAAGGGTCTGTACAAATTACTATTTGATGTACAAACATATTATTCAGCACATTACATACATTATACATCAGTCACATCGATCCCTGTCCCAGTGGAGCTTACTTTCTTAGGTCCTTATTGCATCTGCACACATGTCAATTTTATCAGGAGCCAATTAGCCTTTCTGTATGTTTTTGGTGTGTTGGAGAAAACCAGACCATCTGTGAACATACAAACCCTTTGTTGAGGGCTGGAGTTGAACTGTTTACCTTGAGTCATGTGTATGAGCATGAGTTAAAAGGGTTTCACTACAGAGTAGATGTGCAAATTGAGTGTTTTGTGATGTACTGTATATTGTTTATCTCCAATCCAAAAGAGCTTATCCTAGAGCAGGGGTGTCCAGCCCGAGGGCCACATGCGGCCCTGGATGGATATGAATGCGGCCCAGCTTGAACTTCTGCCAATCTAGGAAACGCCATGTTGAAATGTCACGCACAGAGAGCACATGTACGCGGTCGCTAATTGTATGCATGTGTGGTTTAAATTTTACATGAGGTGTGTGGCTTCCTAGAGCAGGAAAAGCAGTTAACAAGTGAGCGTTCGGTTACTTACAAAGGCAGGTAAGCATTCTTCAGCGGCATTGGCCGCTATGCTAGGGATATATGCAGTGCCTACATTTGTGAGCAACTTTTTTCAAGAATGAACACCATAAGGGGCAGATTTATTTAAAAAAATTAGAATAGGCAAAAATTAGCATTTGAAAAAAATGTGATTACTCGTATATCGAAATTTAACATGTACTATCTCTTTAAAGCTTCGACCATTTATCGTCTTAAACCTGCCGAATTGCTATTTTAGCCTATGGGGGACTTCCTAGAACCTATTTGGAGTCATTTGGTGGACTTTAAAAAAAAAAAAGTTTTTTGGGGCAAATACTTTTGATTCAAATTTGATCGAATGGGCTAAAACTTAAGCTGGCAATAGATGCAAAGATCCGATCGTACGAATCGAGGATTTGTACGATTTTCGGACCGTGTGTGGAGAGTCCCGACATTTTTCATCCGGCGGAGATCGGTTGTTTGGTTGATCGGACAAGTTAGAAAATTTCTGTCGGCTGCCGATAATATCTCTGCGTGTATTGCTGATCGTGGGAGACTGTCACTAGCTTTGTCCGACATAACTAATGTACGATTGCTGTCAGGGGCAGTACATCGGCTGTTCTGTTCTTTAACTACTTTATTTGATCTGAATGGTTAGACTTCGATCTTAACGGTTAGTAGCAGGTTGGGAGATGGGAAAGTCCGATCGTACCTTGATACGATCGGATCTTTGCGTCTGTGGCCAGCTTTAGATTCGAACGAAAAATCTCACTAGGTTTATGATATCTTCTTGTACAATAAAATAAATCGAAAGCTAGTGTTTGTGTGTGTTTGTGTGTATTTCGAGTGTGGCCCCAGAAAATGTTTCTTCTATATATATAAAAATAAGTTGGGCATATATTCCCCACAAAAGCCACATCATTTGTACTGCATATATCCCCTCAATTTGCCAGCATCACATTTTCCTAAAACAAATAGCAGCTTTTACCCAGTGGCCATTTTCCCTCTGACACACCATCAGTAACATTGACATCTGCAAAAGGGACATATATATGCTGTAAAGTTCATGCAATGTAGAATGCAGGTTTACACAGGCATAATATACTTTCATAAAAAGTTCTGTTGGGGTTGAGCACTGTAATGGTTAAGAAGAGCTCAGGAGAGGTGGTTAGGAGGAAAAATATAGGCTCAGAGTTTCTATGGGGACCAGCAATGCTATCTCTTCATAGGCTGTTAGACTGGAGGGTGTGTTTAGTAATCTGAGCTGAGAAGAACTGAGCATGCTCATTAGCCAACAGCCAAACTAAATTCCTGAGGGAGGGGGCAGAGTAGGTTAGAGGAGAAGAAAGAATTCTAAGGGGCAGATTCGCTAAAGGGCGAAGTGACTAACGCTGGCGAAAATTTGCCAGCGTGACGTCATTTGCCAGCGTGACGTCATTTACGAACGGTAGCTGGCATAAATATATCACAACTTTTATATCATTTTATTAAGGTTCCCTGGCCTTGTGTAGTGTAATGTATTTGCTGCAGCATATACGGCCATTGTAACTGCACACCGTATGCTAATTAGCCAACGATATCGTAACTTCGAACTGCTGAGCGTAATTTCGCTGGCATAATTTCGCCAGCGTTCGGAATCCTGTGCGCAACTTTGGATCTTCTTGAATTAGCGTTGTCCAGTCAAATTTACGCCTGGCGATGTGCGCGAAGCCATCGCTGGCGAATTTTCACCTGTTAGTGAATTTGCCCCTAAGTGATTAAGGGGATGCTGCAGCCTTACTATTAACCTTGTAACAACCAGAGTGGCAGGTATCTAAAGATTTCAAAGAGGCTTACTGATTACATTTTTGTGTCTGGCTGGGAGTGGGGGGTTAAATGTCCTTTACTAGTTTTTGCATAGGCTGCAGGTGAAATTCTGGAATATAGCATATACGCATTATGTAGTATATCACTTCAAAAGAACAGCTGAATTGATCTGGGTAAAACTTGGGGGTTAGAAAATTCTTACATGATTGATAAGCAGGCACTTGCTTTATCACTATTCATAAAATATAGATTAACTTTTATTTTCTCCTCAAGCAAATGTGTAATAGTGATTTTGCATTACACTTAAATGTGATCAAACGTCAACTTTCATCTTAATTTCAGATTGATTCCTCTAGATCAGCTAGAATTTATGCAGGTTTCACTTGGAGAAAATGTTGAGCTTGGGGTCTCTTTCCAATTTTATGTCACCAATTTTTAACCCCATACTGTTGGATCATAAAGATGGGGCTATAACAAAAGTGTAGCATCACAACCAATCTGGTTTTAGCTGCATGTTTTTCCTCTTTAGAAAGAGGAAAAATAGTCGGAATGACAACAAATAAAAGTTGCTAAAATTGTTTTAAATTCAATACGATGAATATGTATTTAAAGTAAATAGTATCTTTGTATCAAGTGTTATGTTTGCAAACGATCCAGTGCCCAACCCATACTCATGTCCCCTGACTGGCCCACCTGCATCAGTCCCTCTTTGGACCCACTTGAACAAGCTTTGTAACTGAACAAGCCATTTCAGGAAATTCTCTGCAGGCAGTTTAGGCTTTTACAAAAACACCAGGAATAATGCCGTGAGTGCCAGTGTAATTTATACAATTGTACATGGAGTCACCAGAGAAGTGCCGGTGTCATTTTAGCAAAAAATTCTCACAAGTGCCGGTGAGAAACAGTTCGGTTGAAAACCGTGATAACAAGCTTATTGTGTAAATTTCCAGGGTAGCTCATTGTGATCTGCTTGCGGTCAAGCAGACAGTTGAAATAACAAATTGTGCAGCTAGTGTGAGTGCAATCTATATAGCTGGAGGAAATTAGATGCTCTAACCCAGGGATCCCCAACCTTTAGAACCCGTGAGCAACATTCAGAAGTAAAAGGAGTTGGGGAGCAACACTAGCATGAATAATGTTCCTGGGGTGCCAAATAGGGGCTGTGATTGGCCATTTAGTAGCCCCTATGCGGATTGTCAACCCACACTCAGGCTCTGTTTGCCAGTACAACTGGTTTTATACAACCAAAACCTGCCTCCAAGCCAGGAATTCAAAAATAAGCACCTGCTTTGATGCCACTGGGAGCAACATCCAAGGGGTTGGAGAGCAACATGTTGCTCGCGAGCTACTGGTTGGGGATCACTGCTCTAACCCATATCAGTACAGGTACTTAATCTATTGTCTAGACTGAGTATTGCAAAGGTACAGCACATGACCCATACAGTCCTAATGATATGCTGTTTCTATTTTTTTTACAGATTTTATTTTCTCTGATAATTAGCATAATAATTAGACAGAATAACATAATAAATATCCATAGCATAAACTCAAGCTAAACACTAAATGGTGGTGTGTTGGGGAGTATCCTTATTTGAGAAGGATCTGGGGATTTTTGTGGATAACAAGCTGTGTCTAGGCTTTGTTATTTAATAACTACTACTGCTAATAAAGTACTGTCTTGCATAAAAAAAGGGTATTAACTCAATAGATGAAAGCATATCTTTGTCTCTTTTTAGGTCTCTGGTAGGGCCTCACCTTGAGTATTCAGTGCAGTTTTGGGGTCCAGTCCTTAAAGCAGTTGTTCAGCTTTAAGTTAACTTTTAGTATGTTATAGAATAGCCAATTCTAAGCAATGTTTCAATTGGTCTTCTTTGTTGTTTTATATTTTTTTCAATTATTTGTCTTTTTCTTCTGACTCTTTCCAGCTTTCAAATGGGGGTTACTGACCCCATCTAAAAATCAAATGCTATGTAAGGCTTCAGATGTATTGTTATTGCTACTTTTTACTACTCATCTTTTTATACAGACCTCTCCTATTCATATTCCAGTCTCTTGGAAGGATAATTTGAACCATAGCAACCATATTGAAAAGCTGCTACATAAAAATCTAAATAACTTGAAAACCACAAATAATAAAAAATGAAAAACAATTGCAAATAGCCTCAGAATTTCACTCTCTACATCATACTATAGGTTAATGCAAAGGTGAACAACCCCTTTATGTAGGAAATAAAGGACCTGGAGAGAGTGCAGAGACATTCAATTAAAGTAAACTCTCATGGTTGATGCTGCTTTCTGAGGAGAATAGACAGGGAATTGTTTCTCCCATAGAAAAGATTAACCTATCAGAGGCTTTATACTAGAGGAACAGAACTAATTTGAAATGGCATATGTGGTTCTTCACACTGAGGACAGTGAGGTTGTGCTGCCAGGTGATGTTGTGATGGCTGATTCTGTTAATGGAATTGTTTAGTGTAAATAGATAGGCTGTGCAAATTAAAAAATGTTTCTAATATAGTTAGTTAGCCAAAAATGTAATGTTTAAAGGCTGGAGTGACTGGATGTGTAACATAATAGCCAGAACACTACTTACTGCTTTTCAGCTCTTTATACATTACATTTTTTCCTAACTAACTATATTATAAAAATTTTTATTGTGCACAGCCTATCGATTTACAAAGTTTTTATTTTCACACTGAACTGTTCCTTTAATGGCTTTAAAAGGGGCTTCTGTGATTTATTGACCAAGCATTAGATCCAAGGCTGGTGTGACACTAAGAATATAGTTAGTATTGATATTGGTATACATAGTTTATAAATGTAAAGTATAGATGGGTCTCTAGAAGTACAGTAGAACCAGTATATATATTTTATATGCACAGAAATAGCTATAGCTTGTGCTTTTCTCCAGTAGCTTGTAAATCACTTTAAATCCAACAGCTGACTTTGTGTTTTCCTTTCTTTTCTCCATATTCTTGGGGGATAGATGAGATATTATACACCATGTTGCCATTCCATGTTTATTATGACAACTCTACTGCAATTGGCCTTGTAGATATGGGACTCGGTCACTGAAGCAGAAGAAACAGATGTTACTGTCCATGGGACCTTCCTCATGGGGAACCCAGTCTGCAAAGCCAGACAACAGGACATGACTTAGATGTACCAACGGAATTCTATTTAAAACATAAAAAGAATATCTGATGTGCTTAGAAACTGGAATAGAACATGGTGCTGGTAGTGTTCTTAATATAGAGGTGCATCATTGTAGGGAATCTAAAATATTTACTTGTTCAGGGACTCCATGTCAGTGGTAATTTTAATATGTCAGCTGGCACACATGCTGTTGGTGGGGGGATAAAACATTGTGATTGTGTTTGAAATTGCACTTTGCTCACTGATCTGCACTTGATAGCAGGTACCTAGAGGAACTTTGTATGAATAGAAGAGTGAATGCAATAAAGGTGCACATTGTGCTACTAGTTTAATCATCTATAGCAACCAATCAGCAGGTAGCATTGGCTAGTCACATCTTATTAATTGCTATGGGCAACTATACCTGGGCACACAGTGCCTTATAATACAGAGTGTTAACCTGTAATTAGAGAGAACACATATTCACATTCACAAAATGAAAGATATGGAAGAGTCAGAATGACTGGACATATCTTCTGTCCAACAAATGACTTGTTGGCACAAAACTGAGCCAGAATTGGTCAAAGGTAGCCTTATTGGGAGGTTAATGAGCAGGGCATTTTGCTAGTAATAATTCATAAAAAGGCTATGTATACTTTTGGCAAACATATAAACGTGTCAACCTGCCAGCATAAAAATATGGCATTCAGTGGTATTAACAACAGCAGAAGATTGCAAACATTGACACTGCCCTTTCTAGGAGGACTCAAGCTTTTGAGTCCTCCTAGATGTTATTCAGATGTTATTGGAAAGTATACAAATCCTCTTCAATGAACAGTAATATCAAAAAATTAAACTGTTTTAAATTAATAAAAATACAATGTAGGGTTGCCCTGCACTGATAAAACTGCTGTGTTTGCTTCAGGAATACTAATATTGTTTGTATAAGTCTCTGTGTAGCAATTGGGGCAGCCATTCAAAGGAGTAAGGGCTCGGGTTGCACAGCAGATAGCAGATATAGAACAGCTGTAGAACATAGTGTTATCGGTTATCCACTATTTAGCCTGTGCCATATAGCCTTGTTTATATAAACTATAGTAGTGTTTCTGAAGCAAACTGGTCAGTTTTACCAGTGCAGGGCAACAGTACATGATATTTTCATAACTTTTAAACACTTTCATTTTTTGGTGTTACTGTTCCTTTCCTTACTTATTTAACTTAACTAAATACAGGATACACAATGACCCGCATAAGGTGAGAAAGACTTAGTGGCCTGTGGGTGGCAGTGTGGGGTAACATTCCACTAATAAGACCTTCTTCACCAACAAATCCTTACAGAAAAAAAGTTGGCCATACATTAGAAGATCCGCTTGTTTGGCAAGGTTGCCAAGCGAGATCTTTCCCCCCCCCAACATGCTCACCAAAATTGGGCAATGTCGGGCTAATCCAACTGTTTGGCCCTAGATTGCAACAGTCCAAAATATTGGATGAGCCATTAAACGCAAGAAAAATCAGGCTGTGCCATAAAAAGCAAAAGAAAGAACTGACATTCCCACAACTGAAGCTGATTTACTGAGTATATTACCTCTAACCCTGGGTGCAATGTGGCATTTAGGGCCTGGCCGGTAAAAATGATGGCTGATTCCAATGTTATTAATAGGGAAAAAAAGATAAATATATAGGAAAGCCAGTATTTTTTTAGGTTTGGGTGGCAACCCTAGTGGCATTCTGTCATCGTACACTACTCTACATTCAATGCAAAGCATCAGTCTGTGGAAGGAATGCATTGGAAATAATGTATCCCTGGCTCCAGATCTGCCTCACTCAACCCACCGCAGAGCTGTATTCCCTTAGCACACAAAATATGGTGCCGTTTGCATTGGTGGACTGTGGAGGTATATTTTGCTTGGATATAACCTGGACTACAGGGCTTTTCACACAAGATGCAGAAGCTGCACAGAAGGGTAAATGTTCAGTGTACTTCAGTAACTGCCTTACAAATTAGTGCAGAAAAGAGCAAATATGATTTTATAATGCAATATATTAAATGCTAAGAACTGAAAATTAGCCACTCCCTAACATGTCCTGGTCAGACAAGTCCCCAAATCATCTTTTGCCCAGTTTGGGTAAGGCTCTTTTGGGATTTTTATAAAAATGGTAGCTATCTATCCCAGGCATGACAAACAGACACAGTCTAGGTTCCTAATGGACTTTCAGCACTTGACCATTTAAAATTATAGTTGGTGCTATATCTCAGTGTTGGAATTTTTATTATTTTCTTGTATCCTGTCCATCTGGAGGCAGAGATAATTCTAAGTAAACAGATTCAGAGATTTGAGTTTGAGCTAGTTCCAGGGCAGTCACAGAGTGGACTTGGGAACTCTCAGATCTTGTGATGGAGTTGTCTGCATTCTGAAATCCAGAAATTTCGGCTCCAAAATGTCAACTTACTGGAGTGAAGCTGGTGATCCCGATATTCCACACTTGAACAATCTTACCTCTGTATAAATCATTGCATAATTTCTTAGTACAGATATAGAACCTGTTATCTAGAATGCTTGGGGTTTTCTGGATACACGATCTTCCCATAATTTGGATCTCCATACCTTGTCTACTAAAAAATCTTAATAACATGAATTAAACCCAATAGGATTGTTTTGCCTCCAATAAGAATTCATTATATCCTAGTTTGGATCAAGTACAAGCCGCTGTTTTAGTATAACAGAGAAAAGGACATTTTTTTTAAAAGAAAATGTGAATTGTTTGATTAAAATGAAGTCTGGGAGATGGCCTTCCCATAATTCAGAGCTTTCTGGATAGTGCCATTCCGGCTAACCGATCCCATACCTGTATCTGCTTTCTGTAAGTCTATGCTGATACTTCCTAGGATAATATTTATAGTGATGTCTCACTATCCGGAAGATGAACTGTCTGCTAACATCATACACCAAAATTGTAATATATTTACTCTCTATGGCATCTTACAGCAGCCCCTCTGGCATTTGGGCTTCTGTACTTGAAATGCCAGGGTCTATTTTGAATGCCAGTCCATGCCTGGGTGCAACGTATACCTTTAGAACAGGAAAACCTAGTTTAGTGTTTTGTTGTTAAAAGTAGAAAAAAATTGATTCAGAAATCAAAATGATGTGCATGAAATCAGGATGCAATTTCCTTTTTCTGGCCACAGGACCTGTGCAAGATCTCTGGCTAGATATGTTGGAAGGACACAGAAGCTCAGATCTCAGGTTGGACTATTTCAGGGTTAGATGCTTTCTAACTGTGTTCTGCATTTGATCCAGGAGTACTTGGGAATGGATGTGCAGTAGATTTGACAGTTGTTTAATCTTCCTGTGTGCCAAGTCTCTAGTGCTCCTCCAGGTACTAACAAGTGAGTGTGTTCATGCGTGACTGAAGGAAGTGCAAGGTACAGCACATAGTAAAGATCTGTGGGTGTTTAAATTGGTGGACATGTTGTTTTATTCCCACCTAAAACAACTAAATAATTATGTTTCATTTCTTGGCTTAGTTTGTCTTTAATTCACATGAAATGTATTTCCCCTGAACTGCAGGCTGCTCACCACTGAGTGGCACTGGTACATTACTACACCACTATAAATCCCAAGCAGTTTAAACAGAGGATTGTGTTTTTGTTAATCAGACAGGGCTTCCCTAAATCAAATATTGCAGTGTTTGGTGACGTAAGTTATGCACCGATGTAGCCTGATTTTAATGGAATGCTTCAGGCAGAATAATGCAAATGGAACACCAAGACAACAAACTGATTACAGGCAGGATGGGCCCTGCATCGTTTATTCATGAAATGCAACATTTCGGGGACATGCACCTTTACCAAGCATGCAGATCAGTTTGCAAAAAAGAATGTAAAGACAAAAATGAACATAATAAACAAGATGTAAAGCAATTAACCACAAAACATAGTGAAAATACATTTTTGATGTCCAAAAATGACAATTAAGTCTCAATAGTGAAAAGTCCCAAAAAGATCTTTTCTAAATTCAAGCTTAAAATATCAGTCTATCCAGTGGGTGCATAGACCAGTTGCTACAAGGGAAACAACAAAATGTATTGCAACAGTGTAGCACATCTACAAACAACAATTGAAACTTACTAAGGTAAAATTGTAGCAAGCAGTCATATAGTAACTATCTTGCTATCACAGTTATGGAGATTTTAAACCTAGATCCAGTCAAGGTCTTTTGTGACTTTTTTACTATTCAAACTTAATTGATGAGTACATATATGCACTTAAATAGTGCTTGTGCTGTATTATGAGAGCGGAAGAGTTCGGAAACTACATACTGTATTGACATGGCTCTGTATTAGAAGAGGACATTTGGCATCTGAGTTTTAAAACCATTCATACTACAGTGTAAGATAAAGAAACAATTCAGATGCAATATTATTATTTATATAGTGCTAACACATTTACACAATGTATTGCAGAGATTGTTCATCAGTCACTGCCTTAAAGAAGAAGGAAAGCTATAGAGGCATTTTATTGCCAATAGTGCAAGCTAGAACACTACATTTAACCGGTAGAATGCTTTACCAAACAGCTCTAGAAGTTCTATCTGGTTGTTTAGGATAGCAGCTACCATATTAGCTTGGTATGACATCACTTCCTGCATGAGTCTCTCCCTGCTCGCTAGCTCTGGGCTCCGATTACAGCAGGGAGAGGAGTGGGGGAAAAGGAGAGAGGAGCAAACTGAGCATGCTCAAGCCCATGCCCTGGAGGGTTAAGCTGAAAGAAGTCTGATACAGAAGCCCAAGTATACACAATAGAGGAAAGAAGTGCTGTGTTGCCTTTGACAGAGGACACAGAGCAGCATTACCTTTAGGGTTTACTGGTGTATTTATATAGATCTTTCTGCTAAAGCTTACTTGGTTTTAACCTTTCCTTCTCCTTTAAGGCTGCTGCTACATGGGGCTGATACACTGACTACAGGTGTAGTCACTAGAAAAGGCTGATGCGAGTGGAGGGGCTGATTCACAACCCTGCGTGGCATTAGCATAGAACCGATATCACAAAGGCATTTTTTTAAATCATAATTAAAAAAAACATTTTACACTGTGTTCATGTGGTTCCAGCAATATATCATGCATTTCCCTTATTTTACATTTTCCTGGATTTTACACCATGTTTTTCTGATCCCCTGAAAAGTGATAAATGGGGGTTCTACTATATACCTATAATGCACATAAGCGTAATTATTACTGCATGGGGGACACTGGAAGTGCTACAGTGCCAAGGGGTGCATTTCTGTTCTGTGTTGGATGCAGAATGACAATTCAGACATTTGTATCCTGTATCAAATATATTCTAAATAGAATGACACATCTTCCAGGATTTTACACTATTTTGTTCCTGATCCCCTGAAAAACATAAAATGGAGGCTCTACTGTATGTGATTTTATCAGTGGTTAGAGCAGGACTGAAATGAATAAACTGATGTATGCTAGATATGAAAGTGCACATGAACATAATATATAATGCAATCAATGCCATCAATGCAAATTAAGAAAATCAGAAAAGGATTGTACACTCAGTGTAAAGAAATTAAATAATATATTTATTACATAAGAAAAAAAGAAAAATATACAAAAATTACAATAATAAAAAGTGAGCCCAATGCCTTTTGACCATATTGGTCTTCCTCAGGGGCACAAATAACAAAAAAACAAAAAGAAAAAGGCATATGCAAATTAATTCTGAGATTTAGAGCTTTTACATGTGCAGTAAGTGCATTCCCCTGCAATGTGTTTTTTAATGTGTCCTACTGCATGGAACTGCAGGAGTTTAACTGACCATAATCCATAAGTGAACTGGAAATGTGAATGTGTTTCAGTGTATAGACAAGTCATCTTCCTGACGACTGGGTGCCCAGAAATAAGGGTGAATAAACAATATTCATTAACACTTTATATATATATATATATATATATATATATATATATATATATATATATATATATATATATATATATATATATATATATATATATATATGTCAATTAAAAGAATAGACATAGTAAACCAAGATATATGCCTGCTTAATCTTGCTTATTTTGACCATAGTAGAATAACTCCCTAACGTCAATCCTAATTTGCTATCCCCCCCCACCAGAATGGTTACCTTAGCACCATTATAACTGCAATAGGAGACAGCCTAGGAGTTTTACTGCAAAGATTTTACTTTAGCTGGTGGAAGCATAACACATCCTGAATACCATTGTAGCACAACACAACTGGATAGAGTCCAGACGTTCAGCTGCCTAATGAACATTAATGGAGAGCAACAATTATCCTTGACTTGAGAATGCAAACAGCAAGTACAGACTCTGATCCCTATCACACTGCTCAGTCTGGCAAGAAATCTGCACAGCATTTGCACTGTTGCCTAGTGATAGAAAATAAGCTTCTCTTATCAGAACTACTAAGGTTTGAACAATGGATGTTATTGGGCTGAATAGGTAGAAAATGAGTTAATTAGCGCTGGCTTGGCACTGGTATTTGGCAGCAAACCCATGTAGCTGATATTGGGCAACACATTACTTCATTCACGACAGTGTTTAACCATGGCATTTCCTTCAGTATTGCCTAACTTCTTATTTGCCTGACTGCTACACATGAGGTGGGGTTCTTTATTCATAAGCATATGCTTTGGAATGATTGTTTCCAAGCAGAGAGTAACAATATATTCTATTTTTAAGCACAGTCATACATTGGCTTTGGTTATCCTGAACAGATTCTCCGATGAGGTAACCTTATCTACTGACTCAAACGATGGCCACATTTTTAGAGAAGCTAAAGAAATGAAATCAGTTATGGTACCAATGAAACCTGTAATCTTGTACCAACGGTCAATTCTGCAACTTTGTTTTACAAAATTAAACCAGCAGTACTAACAATACAGTATCAAACTATATTTATATAAAACATAAAAACCCCAAGTACTGTTTTTTTTTTATTTTTGTTTGAAACCTGGAGGTAGGGATGCCACATTTTCTAGAAATAAATACAGGCTTACCTATACAGTGATCCCTCAGTTTTGCATACAGGGTCAGACTGGGCCTGTGGGTAGGGTTGCCAGCTTTTCTAGAAAAAAATACCGGCCTTCCTATGTTTTTTCCCTATACTTAACATTGCAATCATGCAACATTTTTAACGGCCAGGTTACCCTACCTGTGGGACACCGGAGAAAAAACTCAGTGGGCTCTGTCGACCTCCCCTCCTGACCCCATTCGACTTGAAGAAAGAAAGGTATGCAAAGGGCAGGGGCTGTTGAAGGCTGATTGAGGCAGGTCTGGACTGAGATTCAAAATAAGCCCTGGAATTTCAGGTACACAGAGGCCCAAACAGGTCACACAGCAGCCCAAATAGCCCCCCACCAGCCCAAAATATAGTGACTGTCTATGGCAACTTACAGCAGCCCCTCTGACATTTGCCAGAAACCACAGATTGCCAGTCCGGGCCTGGATTGAGGCTAGGGTTAAGGGGGCCCTGACAATCTGACTGGGCAACCTGGTGGGCCCTGGACCGACACTGTTTACATCTCCTGCCACATTTTACACTGTTCTTCAGAGGTCCTACCAATATATAATCCATATTGACATTTTCCTGAGTTTCCAGGATGTTACATTTTTTCCCCTGGTTCCCTAAAAAACATAAAATGGATGTTATATTGAATATTTATATTTCTTCCCTATTAATAACATTGGGATCAATCATCATTTCTAGCAACCAGGTAGGTCAAATACAGCGAGCACTTACAGCAAAGTGGACAAACCCCTCTCTCAGACGCACTTACATACATAACTCTAACTACAATTAAAAACTATTGTACAGTGAGTGATGTATAATGGAATTCTAAGTCATTTCATCATGTAAACCAGTTTGGTGCAATAATAGGCAACTACTGAGTGAGGAGGGACGTTTGGCTCTGTTTAATATACACTAAAGAGTTGAGTGGCATTATCCCACTGTGCAGTTCGCATCCATCTTCCTTCACAGACCTGCGCGTTCGCATAGCCTTCTCTAATTGGTTATAACCTCGCTAGAGGCATTTTATTTGGACTGTCCAATCCCACAATGCAACGGAACAAGTGCTTTGTTGTCAGAGCCTTACGCGCGCTGTACTGTAGGAGGAAGGGGAGGAGTTGGGCGGTGACGTAGTTCTTTTGCTCCTTGAGGGCTGTCCGATGATGAGCAGGTGCGTGCTTTTGGTTACAGTTTTGTTACTGCGCTCAGTTTATATAACCTGAGCCCACCTGGGGCTTTGAGGCCTTGGCAGGATATGTAGTGCGTCTGCCATAACTATTTGCCCTTACATTTTGGTCCTTTAGCGGGTATGCTGAATAGGCCACAATGATAATTATTTCATTTGTGTCTAGGATAAAGTTAAAGACAGGGGCTGCAGAAGACAGGCTGTATATGTGCGACTTCCTGAGGTCATAGTGTTAGTTTGCCCTGCCCTTGTTTACTATTGGCTGCCCATGCATTATTTTAAACAGCTGTATTTTCATCATAGCTCTGCATGTGTATAAGATGTTATTTAAAGGAACAGTTCAGTGTAAAAATAAAAACTGAGTAAATAGGCTGTGTAAAAAAAAAAATGTTTCTAATATAGTTAGTTAGACAAAAATGTAATGTATAAAGGCTGGAGTGACTGGATGTGTAACATAATAGCCAGAACACTACTTCCTGCTTTTCAGCTCTCTTGGTTTACACTGACTGGTTACCCTGGTTACCAGGCAGTAACCAATCAAAGAATTGATTGGGTCATATCTGTTGCTTTTGAATCTTAGCTGAATGCTGAGGGTCAATTACAAACTCACTGAACAGATATGTCCCGTGTGGCCCCCCTTCAAGTCGCCGACTAACACAGAGTTATAAGCTGAAAAGCAGGAAGTAGTGTTCTGGCTATTATGTTAGACATCCAGTCACTCCAGCCTTTATACATTTCATTTTTGTCTAACTAACTATATTAGAAACATTTTTTATATTGCACAGCCTATCTATTTACCCAGTTTTTATTTTTACACTGAACATCCATCCATCCGTCCATCACGTTTAACCTAAAGTTTTTGTTCAGTCATGAACAAACTGCTCTACCAGGTGTTGAACTATATCTTCCAGCATAGGGTTGCCACCTGGCCAATGGTTTAAAAAAGATGCTCGATGCTAATCTTATTAATAGCAAAGAAATATATAGAAAATATATGACGGCTGGTATTTTTGTTTCCAGAAAAGATCGTAACCCTATCCCAGAAACTTCAAACTCCATTTAGCTGTCTGGCATTGTTGGAGTTAAATACAAGAGGTCCTCTGCGTTCAATCCATTATCAATATATTTAAGCCTTTCTTAAATATACTGATAATGGGTTGAGTGCAGAGGACTCTTGTATTTGTCTATATGTATTTTGTGGTCACACCCTCATTGCACCCCCGCCTTATGGTTTTAAAAATTAGTGGTGAGGAGAACTTTTCCTTGTTTGTTATTGTTGGAGTTAAACAATATCTAGAAGGCTACAGGCTTCCCACACTTCCCCATCAACAAGAATTATGAGAAACAAAAGGGTTTAGTGGTATTGTAAAGAAATAGTTCCTTTTTTTAAATTCGGGTTTGTTTCATATAAAATTGCTACCAGTATCATACATAATCTTACCGCAGTTTTTATACTTAATTAGGAATTTTATAATCGAAGAGTCTAAACTGGTAAATTATCTAACTGACATTCTACCCACCTGCACAGTGTTACCCATGTGTAAGAGCCCTAAGAGATCTAACTCTTATCTATTCGATATAGGTTTTAAATTGGGTCATCATAATTATTATTATAATGTAATGACTGCTTTAGAATCGGGTGTATTGGCCTGGGCCAAACTGGGAAATTTGTGTCACATCTGGCGTAGTTAGTTATAGCTGCACAGGTTTTTACCCAGGCATGCGCTGGTTTCTTCCTAATTTTTTATGCATGGCTTGACAATTGTTTTAAAACTTCTGAAAGTTTGGCTTTTACACTTTGAACTATGTAAAAAAATAAATAAAACAGATGTATGTACTTCTGTTCTACTTTTATCAACACGTATAAACATATGGTTTCAGATGCATGACTCATACCTCCCAACATTTGAAAAATAAAAACAGGGACAAAAAAGATGCATTTTTTGTGACCAGAAACATTTTATGGCCACACCCCCTGAATACAACATCCATTTTACAAAATGCAACAAGTTATGTAAAGTTTGAACACATTTCTGGTGGTTTTATGTGTTATTACAGTTTTGCTAATGAAGGCGAGGTGCAAGTCACAGTTTCCCCAAGAGATCTGCTTATCTTAAATAGTTACAATTATATCTTTGCTTATTTTAAATAGTTACAAATGTATCAAAGTGCAGGTGCTGCGTATTCTGGACTCTGCCAAAGCCTCTTATTTAATATACATTTCAGAAACATTCTGGCTGTTCAGTGCAGGAGATCAAAGAGAAACTCCGGACATTTCAGTAAGAACCAGGACTGCTGGCTAAGTTGTCAAATTGGGACTGTCCTATGAAATACAGGACAATTTGGTGGTATGATAACTATATGCCTTACTGTAGCTTTAGTAAGGACCCTTTTCCTTTTGGAATGCAACAACCTTCCTTTTTCAAGCCTCTTACAATACTCTTTTTCTGTTTCTTGACAACATTTAGAGTCCTGCATCGGCTTGGGTACCCATGGGTGCCTGCAGGATACCCGCAAATCTGTTGGGACTTAAAAGGAGTCTACTTGATGTCCCAACCGTGTGGGTAACCTGCGGGTACCCGACCCGCTGCAATGGGGTGGCCATTTATGGAACAATAAGGGAAAACCTACCTTTTGTAGCAAAACACTGAAGCGAGAGGGAGACTTATGTAACAGAGTATCCACCCTATGCTTCAAAGCAAACCAGTTCGGTGTCTTGTGCAAACAATGTATCAGGTGTTTTAAACGTAACATTTAATCCACTTATTCTAAAAAATCACTAATGCCCCTAAAGAAGCCGATCTAGTCGGCGAAACGTGTTGGGCAGCATTGGTGGATGGTGGGAAGTCTAGCTTCCACCCTGTCCCTACGTAGTTAGGCAGCATTGGCATACTGGGGCTTGGCATACTGGGGCTGAAAACGGAAGGGTGGGAGCGGGTGATGCTAATTTCTAGTATAATGGATGTTTGACCCCATAGGGTTTCGCATTTAGGCGTTCACTTACCCCACTGGTCCACCATCTGCAGTTTTTAATTACTTTTTTTTTATGGACAGATGTCCAGCACTGCTGAGAGGTTTATACAGCAGTGGGTGTGTGGTCTTGGAGCGCTTCTCAACTTTTTAGAATAAGTGGATTAAATGTTACCTTTTAAACAGCTGATACATTGTTTGCACAAGACACCGAACTGGTTTGCTTTGAAGCATAGGGTGGATACTCTGTTACATAAGTGTCCCTCTGGCTTCAGTGTTTTGCTACATATGTGTATGCCTTCCCAAACCTGCGGTGTCCATATATTTAACTAGCTGTTATTAGCTCCACATGTTTGTCGTTTAAAACCTACCTTTTACAATGTAAAAATGATTGCACTGTGACATCACTTCCGGTTCAAGTGGTATCACTTCCAGTAGACACTTTGTTTAAAGGGGAACTATCGTGAAAATTGAAATTTAATATAAGCTTCTTCATACTGAAATAAGAAACTTTCTATATATAATCAATTAAAAATTCTGTACCGTTTCTGAAATAATTAAGTTTATATCCCTCTCTCAATAACTGATCCCAGTACAAACAAAATCTAACAAAATTACTGACATTGGCACAAATTCTGCATGTAGAGAGACATGATGTCTGGTGATTTTAAAAGAGGGAGCTCTAATACATATTCTAGGCAAAATGAGCCTGCCTATATGATATATTGGATCTATCTGTCAATGATTATCTGACACCCAACTCCTGCATTAAGAGAGAATGAGGAGAAACAGATACTGAGAGAGATAGTGAAAGTAAACTTGATTATTTCAGAAACTGTAGAGAATTTTTAATTGATTGTATATAGAAAGTTTTATTTCAGTTTAATCCAGGAACTGCCGGGTAGGTTTTCTTTCGGTTTCAGAAAGCTGGTGTGGGTCGGCTTAGGTTAAACAGGGTTACAGGTTAGTCACCCTTCTCATTCCATTATTGTTCCCTAAATGGCCATCTGAAAAAACAAACCCGGCGGGCTCTAGTTTAGAGTGAAGGGGTGGTGCAGGTTCATATAAGTAACAAGAGACTGGGTTTCTCTTTAAAATGTGGAATTGTAAATGTCTGGAAAATATATATGTATATAGAGAGAGATTATAATTTTGAAGCTGAAATCATGTTTATGCAGGTTTGTTTACTGAACCCAACTGAACAAGTTCATGTAAAAAAGGACCGTGTTTCATATTATGTGTTTTCATATTATGTTTAAATATGAAGCCAACCACAGAGGCTTTACATCTTGCACTTTCAAGGTTCGTTCTGTAAGCCTGTTTAGGCAAGCAGTCATCGTTTTTCAATAAATAGTATAAAAAAATTATCAACCAGAACCTCTATGTCTCCATGAACTTAAATCCTAGAACAAACATATTTGAAATTTAAATAAGTTTTATATGTGGATTATTGAGAGCTGCCAAGGGTAACCGAAAGCAATTTGCAAGCCAGAAAGTGAATACATAATTAAAAATGGTTGTAGGTAGTTAAATGTATCTGGGTAGCTTTTATATTGTCAATAATTAATATATTTGGACATGGAAAAGTCCTTTAACTTGAAGGCAGCAGTGCAAGATGAGACAGTCACCTCTTGCTGCCACCATTCAGAATGCAGTCCCTAATTGTGATCAAACAATTAATCAGACTAGCTAGATTTTAAGCAGTTACTTGCTAGCAGATGCTATGGGTTATTTATTTTGGCAACCTGATGTATTTTACTCATAACAGTAGGAACCTTTATAGTCCTTTCAGTTCTCATACTTTGAATTGCTTTATTACTATGAGGCTGTAGGGTTAAGGTCAAAACAATCAAGGATACATTTGTTTGCAACTGAATTAACACAGCAGATATTTCATACAAGTTTTTTGGTGCTTATTAGCTATCTACATGATCTGCTATAAATCTTTTTGTTAGCACCCTTGCAAACCACACTAATGAGTAGTTTGTATTAAATTGCTGTTATTAGAAATTATGTAGTATTACATGAAACTATGGTCTGTATAAATATCCATAATGAATTATTTTCACATGATATTAATTCACTGATTGAATTAATAATACATTTACAAGTATCATTCTTCCTGAAAGGACTCCCTTATTCTGGTGGGTTTTTTTTCTTTCTTTTTTTACATAAGGCTACTTTTCGGATGGTGATGGAAACATAATATATGCATTGAACAACCCACAATGATAGAAGTGATCGCAATTTAGTAAACCACTCACCTGTTTTCTGACACTTCATTATTACCTTCTGTTGCACTTAGTAAATGGATGCTATGTAATTGAGTGCCGAAAATGGCACTTATTCAGGGCAAAACAGATTAAGGATGCAGAAATATAATTTCGATGTATATGATAAAGGCTTCTGACCCTCTACCATGCTTTAGAGTAATTTAAGGCATAGGACGAACATCTCCTGAATAACTGGTGACACAGGGTTCTCCTGTTGTATCAATCCCATTTCAAACAGTACGGATGCAGGAAATAATTGCTTGCAGGGTTGGAATTGTTTTTAAATCACAAATCGAGAACACCGACAAATATCCTAATGCAAGTAACACGGAAAAGCAAAATTGAAAACCAATGGGTCATCATGAAATATATTGAGGGCTTGAGTGGATTGTTACAAACCAGAAATAAATAAAATACAGGGGCCTTAGTATAACCTGATGAGTTAGGCAGAGCTTGTTAACTCCTTGTAGCCAGATCAGAGCTACTCAGTTTCGTCTTTATCATGATTCAAGCAAGCATTTCGTTTTAGTGCCACATTTTTTTTTCTAGCTATCCAAGCAAACCCACTGGTTTTAGGGAGAAATATCCTATCAAACAGTGTTTATATTTAGTGCACATTGCCACCGATGTTGCATATTTGTATAGTTTTTTTCTGCTTATTTATTTGTATATATTTAATTATATGGATAGGAGATGCCTTTGTATTCCTCATTAGAGTAATCAGTGAAATGCTATAGACTTCATGGCCATTAACAAAATTTATAAGGTGGGCTTGACTAGTGTTTTGAGAAGTGGCTACTTTGCTTCCTGAGAGTCTTGTCTTAGTAACTCTGTCTTCAGTACATTCTCAGCCTCTCAATGATTCTTTTTACCAGTGTAAATTTATTGCTTCTCTGTGTCCTTACGAGCAGAGCATTTTAATCTGCAATGGACCTCCATGAATATTCATAGAGCCTTTATTGAAGGGTTGGATATATTTAATTTATTTCTTGAAGCTACAGTTTTATGAGGTTTGGACCTCATGGTCACTGAAAAAGCAACCACCATCCCTTCCAGTAATGGTATTTTTTTTAAAAGCAGTTTTGGTAGCAGATTGTTGATGGCACATTAGGAGATTGCCCGTGATAAATGTACTCTTCCATGGGTGACAAATCTCCTGCAAATGCGTTCCCACAGCATTAATGTAAATCATCAGTGGGAAAACATATATACAATGTGTCAACCTTCTGAAGTTGCCCAAAGTTTCCTCACTAGAATTTAGTGAATGTATCTTTAATATTTTTAAGAATCTATTTTGTAATATTCTAGATGTATAGTTAAGTTGGTGCCACTGATATTCCACTGCTAGCACCAGATCAGGTTTAAAATCAGAGATCTGCCATTTTTACCTATGTCCACTATAGCTGTGTAATTTGAGCTAGACCTAGCATTGCTGATAATTTTTTGTGTAATATTTTAATAGAGTTTTGAAGATGAACTTTCAATTCTGGCTGCGATAACCCAGTGCAGGGTGTTGCCTAACTAAAAAAAACACAGAGATACCAGACTGCAGGGTGGTACTCGGCTTTATTACTAGCTGTTCTCTCCCCCCCCCTCTCTGCCCCCCCACTTCACTTCCCCTTCCCGTGTCCATAACCTTTCTTATTACTCCACCCAGTGCTAAGATGCTAATGTACCTGTATATTACAATGAATATTTAACATTCTCACAGGAATGGATGGCACAACATTGCACTGGCAATACCATGATGGGATATTTCTTCAGAGATAAAAACATAATTACTAATTACCAGGGGCATAACAATAGAGGAAGCAGATCCTGCAGCTGCAGGGGGCACAGAAGGTCAAATAATGGCCAATTTCAACATTTATTGGTAAAAAAAGGCAGTCTCTGAATAAGTTTAGGATCCTAAAATTAATTTGCTGTGGGGCTCAATAATATCTAGTTACGCCACTGCTAATTGCCATCAATCAAGCAAAACATGACATAGATTCACAGTTGTGACGTCTTGTTGCAAATATATTAATTACATGGGCTTTTAGGTTCTGCTAGCTGAATTTAAATTGCAGAATGAGGGCTTAGGAGCTTTACAGTAAAAATTAACTGCTACAAATTAATTTTCAAGCATCTGATCAGTTTTACACTGTTAGGGCAACAACAGTGACATCCAGCGATACTAAGCGGGAAATAGTCGGTAGTAAAAAGACCAGTGGTGTGAAAAGCAGCAAATTGTGCTTATTGCTTGTTATAAAGCAAATTGTAATTATTCTAAAATTGAAATGATTGTACCTGTGGCTATCTGTTTGCTGGACTGGGACATCTGCCTTCCTCTTAATTCCAAGGCTAGTTTGTAAACTGCTAAAGATGGTGACCACTGCAAATGCTTTTTGGTTGAATAGATTTGACTGTTATCTTGAAATACTGTATCTTAACCTAAGTCCCCCAGATGTTGTTGGACTACAACATACCAAGTGTAATTATATGTCACGTATTGTGAGTTGTAGTCCAGGAATATCTGGAGGCCTAAGTTTAAGAAACAGGGATGTACATGAAAGGCTGTCACAAAACATTGCATACTTCTTATTTGTAAAGATTTTGGTGTGGGCCAGTGAACTCAAGTTACTGTTCTGGTGAGAAAATCTGACGTTGCACTTCTGAATGCCTAAGAATGCCTAACATGCTGCTCTTTTATCGCACCGTTCCAAACACCCTTGCCTGTTGTAGTTCAGCACTTCCATTGGATTGCCCTGTGCTAGGCAGTGTAAAGCTCATAACTCATTGTTCCAGCTGGAACAATCTTACTGCCAGCACTTTGCTGTGAATTAATAACCTTGTGTAGTTTGAAGGCACCTTTGATAATTTTAAATGAATTATTCATTACAGAAGATTACAAACTAATTGATACAATGGTTTCTAATTTGCGAAGTACTTCTGATTCCCTGTTATATTTCGTCAAGTTTTTTGTAATAAATGAACATTTTGTGCAGATATTCAGCTATGGGCAGATAGCCCAAATCGTGAGATTATTCTACCATAGAAAAACTCAGCGATTATCTAATTCCTATGGGATTTTTACAAGTCTATTTATCAAGTGGTGAACCCATTTAAAATTACACTTCTAAAACACTTTTTTTTTCAGGTAATGTTTTTGAACTTCACTTGCAAGATGCGCTACATCTAAAAGGTGCCACAAGTCTGGGTTTTTATATTTTTTAATCCATTGTTTTTTTATATTTGTAATGTATATGATGGACATACTGTCACTTGTGTTCAATAATTATTGTATTGCTGTCTGATATTGTCAGATTAATACTCTACATCATTTTTTGTTTGTTTACACTTTTCTCTTATGTTACCTGGGCACGGTGTGTAGTGGTAACATGTAGAACCAGAGGGTTCATAACCAATAGAATTCTGATGTGGACTTTCTTGTTCCCATTAATTAGTGGAATGTCTTTAGATGGGATGGGTGATTTTTTTTTTTTTTTTAAGTTTGATAAATTTTCCTAGGGGTGTGTGCTGGCTTGGAAACATTGTGTAGAGGAATACTTGCCTGTAGAGACAATTGTTCTGAATAAGTATTCAGGTTCTTTCACTCACTGGTGCTCTATAGACCAGCTAGCAGGATTGTAGGTAGGAAAGTTAAAAATCCTTGTAAAAACATAAAATATACTTACTGTCTGTCCTGCCTTTGTGTTAATGCAAAGTCGTTTTGATCTTGTTGCTCTGCATGTCATGTCACTGACAGATGCCACAGGAGAACTCACTTGTACAGCAAGTAAAAAAGTTTATTTTGAGATCTCTTTTCATCTGACATGTTGTCTAGGACAACTTCATACTCTGTGTAGGAGACTTCTTCAGATGATCCTTGTGCTGGCTGAACCTCTAGCTGTATGACAATGACCATTTACTTGGAGCAACTGTGTAATGTTGTATTGCTTTGCTTTTAGTAACTGGTAAACACTGGCAAGTAGAGAGAGCTTTGTATGCTGTCAGGAGCATTATCTACATTGAACATATACATTTACTTACAAATTAGCCACTACCCAGTACTGATAAGCAAGTGTTGCATGTGATCTAAGTTTGGCATGTGAGTTAAGTGTTTAGCAGTGTTAAAAACCTAAAGGCTTTTAAAATTTAAAAAGGCATTTTTGGAGATCGTAAGTACCCAGTGTAAATATGAGTTCCAGAGGGTTTGCCAGTATCACAGTGTGTCTTATCACATGTAAGTGATGTTGGAGCAGCAGTTCCATGCAGTATTTACATGTGACAGATGCAAGTGGGTTTTCATCTTGGAATCTGAACTGCAGACTCTAAGGGGTGAACTTGCAGCACTGAGGACAGCAGGAAAGGTGGTTCACAGAGCAACCACTGGCAGTGGTCCATGTAGTGGTGGGTGGAGAAGGGGCAGTTGAGGCTAATGAGGGAGAAAGGTTTGTGACAGTCAGGAGGGGAAGTAGGCGACAGAAGTGTAGGGGGTCTGGTCCACAGCTTGTCCAAAGCAACAGATTTGCCATTTTTGGTGAAGATGCTGGGGAGGAAAGCTCTGAACTGGCGTGTATGGAGCAGGCTGGAGCACCCTGGGAGGCAGTGTCTCTAATACGGGTGGTGGGGGGAGTGCAAAGGAAAGGCAGGTTTTAGTTATAGGGGATTCAATTAAAGGTGGATAGGGTAATCTGCCGTAAGAACCCTTCATGCCGAACGGTCTGCTGCTTGCCTGGTGCTAGGGTTCTCATGCTGGTACCAGTATTAAGGGGGTTATTTATTAAATGTTGAGTTGTGTTTTCCTGAAAAATTCAAGTTTTTTTAAGCGTAATTTCAGTAAAAACTCAAATATTTCAAGATGTATTATGCCCCGAAGCAAAACCATTTGAAGATTTTTTTGCCTTCATGATTTTGGGTTTTTTTTTCAGTGTTTTGCGTTTGAAAAACCTCATAGCTGCACTATTGGCTCAGCTCAATCTAGTCAGTGGCTGACTAAGGATATGGCTCATAAAGCTTTAAAATGAATGTGAACAAGGCGCCAGGGCCAGATGGAATACACCCTTGGGTTCTAAGAGAGCTTAGTTCAGTTTTACACAAGCCCTTCCTATTCATATTCCAGTCTCTTATTTAATCAATGTATAGTTGTTAGGGTAATTTGTACCCTAGCAACCAGATTTCTGATCTTGCAAACTGAAAAGCTGCTGAATAAAAAGTGAAATAAGTCAAAAACCACAAATTATAAAAAATAAAAACAATTGCAAATTGTCTCCGAATATTACTCTCAACATTATACGGGAAAAGTTACCTCAAAGGTAAACAACCCCTTTGTTCCAAAATGACTGTGGCTTGTCTAAATAAGCTTTTGCATACAACAAGCGACTCTGTTTGTGGCGTGAGTGCAGAAAGGGTTTCTTTCTCATCACCCTGCCATACAGATGTTCTTTGTGCAAATTGTGGTGAATTGTAGAACGATGTATAGATACACAATCTGCAGCAAGATGTTCTTGCAGATCTTTGGAGGTGATCTTTGAGTTGTCTGTAACCATTCTCACAATCCTCTGCATATGCTGCTCCTGTATTTTTCTTGGCCTGCCAGACCTGGGTTTTACAGTATCTGTGTCTGTGGCCTTCCATTTCCTGATTACATTTCTTACAGTTGAAACTGACAGTTTGAACCTCTGAGATAGCTTTTTGTAGCCTTCCCCTAAACCATGATACTGAACAATCTTTGTTTTCAGATCTTTTGAGAGTTGCTTTGCGGATCCCATTCTATCACTCTTCAGAGGAGAGTCAAACAGAAGCACAACTTGCAATTGGCCACCTTAAATATACTCATGATTGGACACACCTGCCTATGAAGTTCAAGGCTTAACGAGCTAATCCTACCAATTTGGTGTTGCCTTCAATCAGTATTGAGCAGTTACATTGATTCAAATTAGCAAAATTAGCAAAATTTTTGCATAGCCAGTTTTTTTACATTTGATTTCATTTCATACAACTGAATACTGGCTCACTAAAAATCTTTGTTCAGAAAACACCCCAGTCCTGGGAAATGAAAGACATACCACTGTTATCTTTTTTTTTTTGAAAGTGGAGTAATTTATTGTGCAGGCTGAGAGGGGTTCCCAAACTTTTTCATACAAAAACTTGGCTGTAGCAAGCAATGCCAGTCAGTATCATCAAGGGCAAATACGGTCTTGAGCTGTATTAAAAGGGGCATTGACAGGTGGGAGTTCATTCTTCCACTGTATAGAGCACTGGTAAGGCCCCATCTAGAATATGCTGAACAGTTTTGGTCTCCATCACACAAACAGGACATTATTGTATTAGAGAGGGTACAGAGAAGGGCAACTAAGCTGGTAAAAAAAAAAATCTAATTCTGACTTCAAAAGTTACATTTTAACTTTACATCGCATTATTCAAACTTAAAAGTCAGAATCAGAATTTCTACTTTGAAAAGTTAAAATGTATAATTTTTTTCTTTTTGCTAGGATTCCTTGTTCTCTAATTACCCCCTTGCCTACTACTAGATATTGTGAACTGTGCCAGATCTTCTGGTTTAATATATAAGTAACGTGTGTGTGCGTTGTTCCATCTATCTCTACTCAGTAAAGTATAAAATGTTTAGCCTTCTGCACCCTCACATATGCCTCTGTTACACCAATTGTCTATAGTAAGAAAGGAAGGCAAAGGCAGACTGTGTGTTACATGGGCACATTCTCTGTATGTGCTGCTTCTTCCCAACATGTTGTGTCACCGCGTGCTCACTGATTAACAGCTTTTTTTCTAATTAAATTGCTGCAGGATTTTCTGCTGTGTTGCTGCCAGCAGAGGAGTCACAGATGGAACGTATTTTTGCAGCAGACTTTATCCAAATAAATAACAAACATTTTGCAATTTTGCAAAAACACATTGGATTTCCTGGGACGTGTTATCACAACAGCAGGTCCCTTATTTCATATTAATCTTCTTGCTTGATCTGGGAATTTTACAGTATAGTTTTACATGTCCTAGCACTTCATAAGCAGAATTTAATACGAGCTTACTAGAACGATCGCTTCCTTGTAGCTCGTTATTAAAGGGAAACTCTTTATGTGATTGAAAAGCATCCAGAATGGAGCAGTTGCTTATAAATAAATCATTTTCACACACATACCCACACACTTGTTTTTTAATGTGTTGATAATGAAGCCAATGTTCAGTGCATTAAAAATCCTGTACCATTTTATAGACATTGTGCATTGTTTATACACTTTGGTTGTATACGGCTAGACATTTAGAAAGTGCACCAACACAGTAGAGCAACATGGTGACTCAGTAGTAATTTAAAGGCGAACTAACCCTTTAATCGGATTCTGCTCAGCAGGACCAAAGATAAGTTATATATCAACTAATGTATCAAATCAGAACAGATTACAGAATCGGTGACCCCTCCCAAAAGCTGGCCCAGGGAGAAATGAAAATGAAACTTTAAACGTTAGTATTCAAAGTCTTTATTTCTGATAGTTTATCTAAAATGGTCTAAACTGATGTGTTTGGAAGTTGATTAGAACTGCAGTTTTAGGGTCAGTATGAATACCTTTGGATGGCAGTTCTTTGGACTGCTGAGTCTTTAATGGTATAGTAACTATGACAGACAACCACAAGTGTCCAATAGGATGCCAGTGTGTTCATACAAGTTTACCAGCCAAGCCAGTCCACTAAACTAGTTGGTTAATTTCAGAAATCACAAGACACATCGTAAAATCACCCAAAAGGGGAAATACACAGCACTGTAAATACACCATTTATTTTACAGCATGTTGGTGCAAAAATAGTCCTTTTATTGTATCCTATTTATTGAATGTATAATCCTAAAATGAAATCTATAAAATGTATGTGGGCTGGGTGGTCTGTATCAATCACTTAAAATGTATGACCAACAGGAGAGCGCTGCACTGCTCCACAATTCTATGAACCCCTAAAGCCAAAGGCTGCCTAAGGGTGCTGGGTGAAGCAAGAACTTGATTGCAGCAAGTTAATCATGTATTAAAGGAGGTTAAATAAGATTTATTAAAAAGGTCTATAGAAATACACCAGATCAGATTGTCGGCTATGATATATATATAGTGAATAAAGTACCCCCTCTTGTAAAATATAAGGATATTATAAGTTACCGAGGAGTTTCATGACCATATAAAAACACGAGGCCGAAGGCCGAGTGTTTTTATACAGGTCATGGAACTCCGAGGTAACTTATAATATCCTCATATTTTACAACTGGGGGTACTTTATTAATTATAATACACAAATTTTAGTGAGTCATGTGACAGAAATTACATCACTACTCACCGTTTATAAGGATATAATTTACAGGATATTCATGGCTTTTGTGTAATATATATATATATATATATATATATATAATATATATATATATATATATATATATATTATATATATATATATATATATATATATATATATATATATATATATATATATATATATATATATATATATATATATATATATATATATATATATTTCTGCAGGCAGCCGCACTCGGATCCGGATTTTGCAATTGTGGGTGCTGGTTCAAATATTATGTACAAATTTCACATAGAGCCGCACACCAATTTCTTCTTCATAAATCAAGTGATATTTATTTGCATAGAAAACAAATCTATGCAAATAAATATCACTTGATTTATGAAGAAGAAATTGGTGTGCGGCTCTATGTGAAATTTATATATATATATATATATATATATATATATATATATATATATATATATATATATATATATATATATATATAGCTTTTTATATATGCCACACATTTTTGTAATACTATGCATATTGCCTATGCTAATATTAGCAAAGATTTGCAGCAGTAAATTAGTTTTGATTTGATTTTTAGAAACATTACAAAGTCAAAGATCTAAACTTTGGTAGACAGTATAGTATATTTACTCATTTTAATAATTTTTTTTTAAATGTGTTTCTTTTCAACGAATAAAAAACACCAAGACAGTTTTAACTTTTATATCGCAAAGCTTTTATTAAGAAATTACTTCCCAATTCTCTGCATGCGCTCCTCTTCAGAAACGGTGACAGGGCGACGATCCATTGTGCGGTGCTCAATTTCTCCTCCTTGCCTTCTATAGAAGATAGCCAGGGAGGAGCAATTGAGCGCCGCACAATGGATCGTCACCCTGTCGCTGAAGAGGAGCGCATGCAGAGAATTGGCAAGTAATTTCTTAATAAAAGCTTTGCAATTTAAAATATAAAACAGTCTTGGTGGGTTTTTTTTCATTAAAGATACAAATTTTTTAAAAATATAAATTCCGAAAATTTATATGGTTTTCTGGCATTAGTGATTTTACAACGCAAAATGCATTTGGACTGTGTTCAACCAATGGAAACCATAAGGTATTTGTTTCTCGTGCTCTCTAGAAAACACATATTGTTGGTACCCTATAAATGTGGTATCATTTTATTAAGGACATGCCAGACACTCACTGTTAGAACATTTGGGCTGAAGAGGATTTCTGGAAATGATCAAACTAACAGATTTATGGTTCGTAGTTGTTTACAGTGGGGCGAAATAAAATAAGAGTACAGTTATATTTTCAGGACTGTAGCAGCTGCACATAAACCTATAAATGCGGGTTATCTATTTGTTCACTTGTTCGTTCATCGCAATGGATGGTTTTCTCATCGAGCTTATTGCTTAGGGTCCTTTTGGCCCTATAATATAAATATTGCTTATTTTTCTGCTTTGCTATAAATATCCACTTTTGTGCTGCTGTGGGTTTTTGATGAAGAGGTCAGAAATATGCACATATTTTGTATCGTCTAGCCTCGGGGGATATGGGCCTTTACAAATCATGTGTATATTTCATAGCTTAGCATCACAGCAGTATACACTACATATTGCATTGCCCCCTGCTAACTATAGTGCTTAATGCCACATCTTTTATATTACTGACTACTGATCTTGCCCATCCTCATGTCTTATGTCTCATACTTTCTTCGCTTATGAGAATTTAAAAAAGCTCTTGCAATGTTGCTTTTTTTAAGAAAATGAAGTGAGGTTGTAAGAGGTATAATCTTTCTGGCTGTAAAAGAGGGCTATTATTGGCAAATAGTCGCTTATCTATTTTTTTGGCACTTATTTCTCTTACACCAAACGTTCTGATGTCATAATGAACATCACCGCAATTAAACTCGCCAATAATGTCAATTGATGCAACTCAGTAAATTTTATTGCAACTGGAAGACAATACATCACAGAAACGTTATGGTAGATTTTGGGAAAGTGTTATTTACAATAATCGATGAAATAGGTTTTCTTTGGCAATATGATTACACATCAAGAAAATGTGAAATGCAAAGTATGTTTTAAAATCATCATTTTCCTTTATCTGCTAATAACCGGCTGATTGCTCTCACTTTCTGCCTGCTTGCTTGGTAAACAGAACTCCTCCATTGATGACAGTTCTTTAGGTTCAGAACATTGGCAGTTGCACATAATAAGTACAGATTAAAGAATGGCAGTATCTTCTCAGTTGTACTTATTCCTCATCTTGGCCATTTAAGGTTTGATTTTTTTTTTTTTTGGACCTTGTTGTCCTACTATTGCTGGTGTGTTGCTGTGCAGAGTGCTACAGTGTACCCCAGCAAGGCAGGATTGTTACCAGTTGGACTTAATGTACACAGAGCAGATTTCAGTCAGTTTTTCTAGCTCCACACCTACAGTTGGATCCGTCCTTGTTTGCTAAAAGGGAACAGTACATTCCTATGAGAATCTCATGGCTTCTCTGACATCTGTGATAAGATTAGGATATCAAGGCCAAATCTGAATCTTGCATTAAAACTCTGCATCTTCTTGAACAGTTTGTATGAACCCATAAGATTCTCAGAGTGCACCTTTTTTTCTTCCTTTGGTACCAAACTAGAATCAGATCAAAGCCTGTAGAGTTTAAACTGAGCCTTACGTTGCCACAGACACTTCCAACTGGCACAACAAAGCGGCCCTTTTGATTGCTTTATAACTATTTTTTTTTCAACAAAATAAAATATTTTAGAAATGTTACAGAATCCTTAAAATAAAAAGATCTACAAGTGAAAAATGTATTCTTTTTCATACACACATACACACATTATTTTCTCCTCAACATTTTATAGCAGGACAATTTGAAGTAGTGAGTGTGGCTGATCAGAAAACAACGACTTCCCTCTCAAATACAGGCGCTACCAATCCTCACTGATCATGGCAAGTACACATTACATTTGTGTGTTTTTACAGTCCGGAGAATATGCAATTAAAGAACTGTTTAAGAAAATGGAATACAATCTGTGAAATTATGTGTTTTAAGACTGGCCAGTGCTCTTTGGTAGGAGAGAGCCAGAGAGACGGACAAGGGGATTGGTTTGTTTAGCAAAGGAACAAGAATCTATAGAGTCATGAACATAATTGTGCTCCTAGTTTGTGGCTAAGAATCTGGATTGGAAAAGAACATTAGCACTGGCTGGTTGGGTGGCAAATGTGTTCCTTTTAATGAGAATCTATTGAACCCCTGCAGACATTTGTTTTGTAAGCGATGGCTGGGCTAAGGATTGCATTCATTCCCACTAGAGCAGCTTCCACTTTTACTATTGTAGGAATTTAGAGAATAATGGAGGCACATATCACTGTATGATTATATGAATTCCAATGGAAAGCATGCTACTCATAGCCTTTCCAAAATGTTCTTCCTCCCCTGATGTAATCTGAGGGGATTCCACAACCAGTTTCAATAAAGTCACAATCCCTGGTTGCCTTCAAGAGCAATCGGTCTGACTAAATGTGCATAGAGACCTTAGCTGTGAGGTATATGTAAGATTGCTAACAACCACCTTTATTAAAGGGTTTCCTTGTGGGGCAGATTTTAGTGGGCTGCCTTGTTTATGTGTGTTTTGTTGGCACCCCTAAGTCTCTGTTTATTGCAAAAGAAGCACCAAGTTCATAGCAGGCAGTGATATCTGGATGTAAACAAATATGTCATAATTCTGTGTATGTGTCACTTGTATGCTACATGCATGCTTCTAATGTCTAAATTGTTATTAATATCCCTTTCAGTAAAACACTTTCTATTGGCAGTGATTGAGTCTCATACATATTAATATGGTAAATCATGCAATGAATGAGGTTAAACTAGTGCTCCTAGAATCTCCCAGTACCTATAGAGCTGTAGGTTGGACCAGAAGTTAAAGGGTGATTCTGATTCTGTGTTGTAGGATTTATCATGACTAGTTTAATGGCACTGACAGGAATCATGATAAATGTATGAACAGCATCCATACATAGGAGTTTCCCATGGTCAGTGCTGTTTTATCCTAAGTTTTTTGTAGGTTGCCTGCTGGACATTTGCAGCTCTTCTAGTCAATATCTGGCAGTGGTTTGTGGCCCCATACACAGCCCAGTAAGGTGCTAATACAATATAGAATGGCTGAGTTGGGAGAAGGGCTAGTTTTAGTGTCAGTGGAACATAGAATGTTAAAGGCATGGTTCACCTTTAAGTTAACTTTTAGTATGTTCTAGAATGGACAATTCTAAGAAACTTTATAACTGGTCATCATTATGTATTCTTTTTTATAGTTGATCAAGCTTTTAAATGGGGTTCACTGACCCTATCTAAAAAACGCATTTGTAGACATGTTACTTTTATTACTCATCTTTCAGACCCTCTCCTATTCATATTCCAGTCTCTTATTTAAATCAACGCATGGTTGCTAGGGTAATTTATACCCTAGCAATGAGCGAGTTATTTTGCTTTTTATTCAGCAGCTTTCAAGTTTGCAATTTCAGCAAATATCCCAAATAATAAAAAATGAAAGCCAAATGCAGAATGCTTTGTTGGATTACTCTCTATATTAGAAGTTAACTCAAAGTTTAACAACCCCTTTTAAAAGTCAGAAATAGTATATACATTATGGTATCTGTAATATTGAAATTAGAGGCAAAACATACTGGAAAATGTTAAAAAATTAAAAACCTCTCCAATTGAGTTTGGTTGTTACAATCTACTCGATATTAGGATTTTCCCTTTAAAATCATGTAGAAGTTGTATACTTGGGCAATGGTAATGCGCACTCTATCTAAAATAACGCCGATTATTAATTATCACTCAGGGTTGGCATGACTGTAATAGAGCTCGTGTTTTACCCAGTGCACTATACCCAGGAGCACTTTTGTGTGTGACACTGTTATCCAATAACCGTCCCTGTATTCTCTCATTCACGCTCACTACTCCAATTGTTTACATTATTGCATCTTGTTTAACAAATACACATAAAAGGAGAAAGACATACGTTTTTGTTTATATAAACAGAAAAATACAGTAGGGGGAGGGCTGAATGTGCAGACAAGGCAGTTTAGTTCAACCATCCAAGCCCTACCAGAGAATGACATTTGTATGTATCAATATATTGCAGAGAGAGAGAGAGAGAGTGAGTTCCCCAACAGTCAACTGTTTGTCCCTGAAGAAGGTTAGACCTTAAAAACCTGCTTCAAAAAAAAACAAAAAGGAAAAATAAAAATGTCCAGGCCCATGGCCTACAAATTAGAGGCATTGCCTTTTTCTCTATTTTTTCTATTTATATGAAAATAATTCATGCTTCATGCTAAATACATTATTTACCTTACAATAACTTTTTGTTGTCAATTTGGAAAAAAAAAGGTTGCAATTTCTGACTAGGAATCCATGCACCTGTGGATAAGAATTTCGGATTTGCTGCTGGCTAATGGTTGCGTCTGAAACTGTAGTTTGAATTTCCATCCAAAGGAATTCCGGTTTCCGTGGTAACACATATCGGAGGGCAGTGCTTGTGTGCGTTAGTATGCCCCTTGTCAGCATAATACTTCTGGCAGTTTCTGTAGCATTTGTTTTCTTTTTAATTTGCTGTTTTGGAGGAGCCAATGGTAAATCTGACATCTAAGTGATATATTATGGGATTTTAGCACAGTATAGCCAATATTCAAGTGTATGGCATCCCCCTGCCCAATGACTGGAAAGCTTTTCTCTGCAAGTGTGGTTTACATAGCATTCTGCCAACCTTCACCAGCAAAGAAAGGGGGAGTAGAAGGCAAAGTTCACTAGTTTTATAAACACCAACTGGCAAGATTATTCAGTTCTACACAGAAATATGTATCATACAGTGGCAAAAGTGATTCATTTGTGGGCTTATTCAGCACATATATATGGCACAGGGTTTCATTTGTTTCTGTCTGTTTTGTAAGAGATGGTGGCCGACAGGCTACGACAGCCAGGAATATCTGAGGTATGCCCCCCGTCCTAAAACCAGCCAGTTCCCTTCTTACACAGGTGGTTGCCACTGAGACCGGATAAACCATTTATTCCTTCCTGGAGAGCGGTTGAGAGTGAAGGTGATTTTGGCTTTTGGAAACTTTTTTTTGTTTTTTTTATTTTGTCGTCGGAAAATGTTAGTTAGCTGAGTTCTATGGCTTCAATCTCCTTTAAAAAATAAACATTTCAAGGGTCCAAAAGAAACACCAAAATAAAAATAAAGGGGAAAAATGTTGCTATTGCCACAAAATCATTAGAATTCACCTGACGTGCTGAAAGAAATGATTTTAAAATCCAAACAGATCTATGATTTGCACTAATTTTTTGTGGTCTCTTTGTCCTTTTGCTCTTTCTGTCCCTTTGCCGTCCGATTGGTGATGTTATTCAAACAAGAGCGAATTCCTGCCAAATGCAAGAGAGACCCAGCTGCCTCTTTCATCTCTTCATCATCACTCTCAGGTGGTTTTTCTGTGCGTCTCTTTTTCAGAGGAAGGGCATCACTGGGGATCCTCCGAAGTTTTAGTAAATGCTGCTTTTTCTTGTGTTGGGAAGAGTAGCCACTCTCAACAAGGGGCTCCTTCAACTCTTTCTTTATCTGTTTCTTGTCCTCTTCCTCTGTCTCGCTGAAGCTCTCGTGGCTCTGGAAGCTGATATCACTGCCTTCTCTGCAGACTTTGGCTGCAAATTCGTAGTGATCGTCGGCAGAGGAGGATGAGATGGAGTCACTGGGCGATGAGCTCCTCTTGTTAGCAGATTTGGCGCTGCTGTAGTTGTGGTCATCTTTGGGATCACTGCTAACTAAGGGAGATCCACACGACGGCTCACTCTCCATTCTCGTTCGGCAATTTGCAATCCCATTTCTACAAAAACAGAGCCAAAAGAAACATGTTAATGGTTAGATCTGAAATAATACAATATGAAGATCTGGGAGGACAAATAGCTACATTATAATAAAAAACAGGTCTCAATTAAATGGAAACATCAAATCGTCTCCTTTTAATAACCCCATGTTAGCAATTCCTACATACGGACACATTTATCAAAGGTCAAGATTCCCGTTTAATGCGGCCAATTTGGTTTCCACTTTGATTTTACTCATCAATGTCACTGATTTGAGGTTTCACAATCCTGACTTTCCATATTTCTAACAAACTTGAATTGTTCAGAAGTTTCATTTGTCAAGATCAGATCTACCAAAATAACATCGAAATTAATGGCAAAATGTCAGACTCCTCAAATGACATAGAATACTGGGATTGAGACTTACATGAACATTGGTGTGTAATTTCTTTACCAAGATTAAAGATTTTTTTCATCTTTTAGTTAAAGGGGGAACTATCGCAAAAATAAAAATTACTGAAAAAAAAATACTGAAATAAGAAATCTAAATACAATCAATTAGATATTCTGTACTGTTTCTGAAATAATCAAGTTGATCTTCACTATTCCTCTTATCAACATCTGCTTCTCTTCATTCTGTCTTCAGTTGGGTGTCAGATATTCATTGACAGTTACATCCAATTTATCTAATAGGGGGGCTTATTTGCCTGGCAGATTATTGTAGCTCACTCAAATAACTGATTCCAGTACAAACAAAATCTAACAAAATAACTGCCCTGCATGTAGAGAGAAAGGATTGAGAGTGAGCTCTAATACATCTTCTAGGCAAAATGAGCCCCCTATAAGATATATTGGATCTAACTGTCAATGATTATCTGACACCCAACTGCTGCATGAAGACATGAAGAGAAACAGATGCTGAAAGAGGGATAGTGAAGATTAACTTGATTATTTCAGAAATGGTATATTTAAAAAACTAAATTTTCATTTTTGCAATAGTTCCCCTTTAACTTTTAGTACGTTATAGAATGGGCAATTCTAACAACTAATGAAAAATTAAAACCAATTGCAAATGGTCACAGAATTTCACTTTTTACATCATACTAAAAGTTAACAACCCCTTTAACCCATCTTTCTTAAATACAGTCACATTTATGGAAATTTAAGTTAGTTGAGTTCATCACAAGGGAGAATACTCCTAGCTTATACATATTAATTAAACACTGCCACATGATTTTGGATAAATGTCCCCTTAATTGAATACTATATGTTTTAGTAGTACCATACATGTTTATTGCTGAGTATAGCAACCCCTATACATGGGCTTATATGTGACAGACACGAATAGTGTCAGCTTTACTTTTATATGAAGGCAAATCCTACCAGTATATTTATTAAACAGTCATTAACACAAAAAAAGAAAATGGTTTTATATAAATGTAAATATGATGTACTATAAGGCTACATACACATCCATATGTATACAAATACATAAAATTCATGCAACAGCAGTCAATGGCATTGTTGGTGCAGTCAAGCTACAAGTGACACCATATGTATTTTATTCTGGTGCATTTCACGTGTTTTTCTATATAATGACCTCTGTTCAACATTATATTTAAATACCCAAACATATACGGGTATGGGATCCGTTATCCAGAAAGCTCTGAATTACAGAAAGGCCATCTCCCATAGACTTCTTTTTATCCAAATAATCCAAAATTGGTCTGGAATACAGATCAAATGAGAAATTGTAAGTTGTAAACCTGGATATTTGTATGTTACTTCTGCACATTTGCCTAGTGTGAGTCAAAAGCAAGTTGCCAAAAGCTGTGTGTAAATAGTCACACATCTGAGTTTGGTCAGTTAGAGGAGCCTCTGGTAGAGACAAGGTTAATGATGGGCAGTTTCCTAGAGCAGTCTGGACAAACAACAGAAATGAGCTTTTGCTCCAGGTTTCTGATCTGTTACACAGAGCAATATCCTTCAGATGGGCGTCAACAAGACTCATAAATATTTTATTCCAAACAATTTATTCTGTTGCCATGGGGCTAAGCCTTGTATACAAAATGTGAGTTATTAAAATGGGTGGAACTTTCCAAAACATTAACCCCCTTCCTCCTCTGTACAAGTCCTTATAATGCAAGGGTTAAACAAGACATGAGTCAGAATAGGGGGCAGTGCAGCGTGCCACACACAAGCCCCAAAAGACTGATACACCTGTTGGGCAGACACCTTACAATTTTATCTATACAATACTCAATTGGTTTTTCATTCCACGGGACACTGTAGAGACAAATCCTACAGAAAGCCACCCCCTCATTTTCACTTGGGATATTAAAGCTCAGATCTCGTCTCCCCATTACCTAGAGGTTGTTTTGTGGTTACATTACAGGAAGGCCATCTCCCACAGTCTAATACTGTAATATTTAAATTGGGTTTAATCAACACATATGAAATGAACTTATAGTTAATTAATAAAGACAAATGTTAGATTATAGACCGTTCTTTTATCATTTAGAGAACGCCATGTTCCTGTGTCTTCCCTGCCTGCATGGATTTCTACTTGTTAGTAACTGACATTCCAAAGTCATTGATGGAAGGTGAATGAGGCCGATTACAGGATGAGCTGGGACTGATATCAGCCAGGATTAAATGTAAACCCACTAAACAATTTCATATAAAATTACTCTTCTGATCATGCTTGCAATCCACATTATTTTTAATCACTTTTTCAAGATGTTTTTATTGTTTTTTACACTGCTAATATAATGAACTTGAAACAACAGTGCTTTCTGTTGTTTGCCCATCTGGCTACAGTCGGCAGAAAATTAAGTTAGTCCACAAAGTCTTGATGTTGCTTTGCTTAGAAAGTTAAGTTAGTTTTTTGGATTTGGGATAAATCTGATAGTTTTGTGCACCAAATATTTAGTGTGTGAGACTGCCTACTACTTGTATTACTTTATGTATACAGGTAAAATAATGTTTTGACAGTTACTGGGAAGGGTATCCTACAACATCAACCAGTAAAAAGAGGTGACTGGTACTTTACCCTTGGTTGAGTATTTTGAGTATCCTAGCACCTTGCTTCTATCGAAAGCCAATCAATGCAGAATTCCAAAGTGTAGGTGTGGATAAAAAATAGCGCAGAGGTTCTGCTGCAAAAGGTGCCTTTATTCACAAACACAACATGTTTCAAGCTTGCTTGCTCTTTATCAAGTGTATCTTAGCATCCCCCGTTGTTCAGTTATAAAAGAGGCTCTACATTACGAGACATACGTAGTCCTGCGGAAGCTATAGTGCCTACAAGAATGGAAAAAATATTTAAAAGCAAACCAAACATAGGAACTTTCCCGTGTCTGAGTTGTGTTTGTTGCCCATCAATTATCAAAGGGGAAGTTGTACAACACCCCAAAAAAGGTAACAGTATCCAACTCAAACACTACGCTACTTGTAATACTACGGGGGTCGTGTACATGTTAAAATGCCCCTGTGGGAAAGTGTATGTAGGACAAACTGCAAGACAAATCAAAGCCAGGATAAAAGAACATAGAGGTGATATTTAAAACTACAAGCCTAACACCTACACCGATACTACTGTCTCACGCCATTTTAACCAAAATAAACAAAATTTGACACAATTGAAGTGGCTGGTTTTAGAGGTAGTTCAGGAACCCCAAAGAGGAGGTGATAAAAAGAAACTACTCTCCAAAAAGAAGCCATATGGATCAAAAAACTCAATGCGCTAGAACCATTAGGCTTGAATGACCAATGGAATATGGTGTGCTTCCTTTAGTAACTTTACTAACTTTGCTCTCATTCCCCTAACAGATAGAGCTGCCTTTCAATTTGAAATGATTCTCCTGTATGGTAAGATATTTTTGTAACAATTTTAAGTTACAGTTAAAATGTGGCAGCAAGTTCTTAAAACAATTGTGTTGAAGTAAAATGTGACACGAGTTCAAAAATGTATACTTTGTTTCGAATAAGGTTGACTCTAGCAGGCTTAGAATAGGCAGTGCAGAGGTGTTACGTGTAAATAGATTTTATTGATTTTATTGACTTTGTTACAGCTCTCACTATAAAGAAAGAAAAACTACACAGAGTTAAAAGACTTTATTAGAGTTGTGGTTACTTCACTTTTCTCCTGAAGAGGGAGCAGTTCTTCACAGTGAATGAAGAGTTGGACTTTGATGTCATCACCTGGGTGTTATTGGACTTGTGGAACTTATGCAGTCAGGCTGCAACTCCTCTCAGCAGTGGCTGCAGTGACCAATCATATGTATGGTGGGAGGGGCTTATTATGTTTTACATGTTGTACACTGTTTTGGCCAACATACACTTGATAAAGAGCAAGCAAGCTCGAAACATGTTGTGTTTGTGAATAAAGGCACCTTTTGCAGCAGAACCTCTGTGCTATTTTGTAGCCACACCTACACTTTGGAATTCTGCATTGATTGGCTTTGGATGGAAGCAAAGTGCTAGGATATTCGAAATACTCAACCAAGGGTAAAGTACCTGTCACCTCTTTTTACTAATTGTGAAACCATCCAACCCTGGTACGTCCCTATTTACCTGGTCTAGGTAAAAATGAATGATCCTGATCAAGCTACTGATCAAAGTGGTGCCATTTCCTTTGCCTAGAGTGACGCTGAAATTCAACGTATCCTGGGAGAAATAGAGGAGGGAGATATCCCCCCTAAGCGGCGCAACAACCGTTACAGATACTAAAAGAGACTTATTGAACCTTCAAAGGAAAGAGTTAAGTTTGAACCTACACGTGATTTCTTTGGCACAATATGCTAGACAAAGACGGATCCCTCGTGGACGAAGAGTCGATTTGAAACCTAATTTATGTGTTGATGATTCTGTGTTGACACAAAGATGGCAGGAGATTTGCAATAAATGCAGCCTTGACCTGATAATTTTGACCATTGAGCGCCTACATGCTAAATTGGTGACAGTACGGAAGAGAATCGGTGAATTTAAAGACGAAATCACGCGAGAATGAGGGGCGGAGCAAGCAGTGGCCATCTTGCGGGAACACGAGGAAGTGTTGAGACGCCACCGGGAACACATTGTGGAGCGGAAACAGGCCAAATTTGACCGTAACACCGAGGATTACCGCAGGAACCAAGTCTATACCTGGAGAGGGGACCGAAAGAAGCAGAGAGTGGCACGGTTCTCTCCTTCTCGACATAGTGGCGACGGGCAGTGGAAACGCGGCCCAACAGGAAGCAATAGACGCCAGCCAGAACAGCCCTCACTCTATAAGGGGATTCGGGAGACTTCTCCAGCAGCAGCGACTTAATCGGGGCCGGTTTTTTATACCAGGAAACACACCAGCCTCAAACCCAGAAGAAAAATCCCGAGCCCCTATTCAGAGGGAACAATACACAAGCAGACTGAGATCACACAGGTAACTAAAGAGACTAATGTTGTGAACATTTCTGCCTACAATTTGTCCCCTGCTGAGTTGACCCTACTTGATCACGGTCTAGGCTTTATACCTACTTATTATAGTGAGTTTGTTGAATGGGAAATTGATTTCCAAAAGTTTGATCACAAACTTCCAAAAGTTTGACTGCATTTGAAATGGTGGTGACTAATGAAGTAAAAAAAATTGTGGGATCACCCTGGTAAATCTGTACCAAATTTATCCTATAACGAGAGATTGGCACTAAAATCCTTAAAAAATAATGATAATATCTTTATCTAAAAAGCAGATAAAGGTGGCGCTACTGTAGTTATGGATAAAAACGGGTACAGATTGGAGGTGATGAGACAACTTACTACACCTGGGCATTATCAAGTAATTGTACATGACCCTGTATCTGAAATAATGAGGAAAATCTTTTTGTTGGTGAATGACAGGTGTAAGAATAACACCATCACTAAGAATACCATGGAGTACTTGATGACTGAACATCCACGTACCCCTCTTTTGTACCTATTACCAAAAATCCACAAGTCCCTATTAAACCCTCCAGGGCGTCCAATTGTCTCAGGAGTAGGGTCAGTCTTGGAGCCACTCTCAAAATTTGTCGATTCATATTTACAACCTTTGGTACAAAACATTCCAGTTTGTTTAAAGGATACTAATGATTTATTAAATCGGTTAAATACATTACCATCATTGAATATGGATTGTACCCTGTGCAGTATTGATATTGTTAGCCTGTACACCTCTATACCACAAGATCAAGGACTTACTTGTGTAGAAGAGGCTTTACTTGAGACTAACTTACCCAACAACCTAATCTACTTCCTTTTGGACTGCCTCAATATAGTCCTCAAAAGGAATTACTTTAGGTTTAAGGGGGAGTACTACTGGCAGCGCCAGGGTACATCAATGGGGGCGGCGGTAGCCATTCATTTGCAAACCTGTTCGTCCACACGCTGGAGAAGGAATTTTTTCTTAAGCACAAGTACAGTGACCAGATTACACTGTATCTACGGTATGTGGACTATATTTTGGTTGTCTGGAAGGGGGATGTGGTAAAGATTCACAAATTGGCCGCTGAGGCTAATACTAAACACTCCACTATCAAATTCACTACGGAGACTTCCAGTAAAACTCATCAAAAGAGAATCCCTTTTGTTAGCAAGTTTGCCAAACAAAGTAAACCAATTGAGAGAATCATTAAAAGATTCTGGCCAATACTGCACAATTATAAGATTTTAGGGAAAATTTGCTCGCATCCCCCGTTGTTCAGTTATAAAAGAGGCTCTATATTACGAGACATACTTAGTCCTGCGGAAGCTATAGCGCCTACAAGAATGGAAAAAATATTTAAAAGCAAACCATACATAGGAACTTTCTGAGTTGTGTTTGTTGCCCATCAATTCTCAAAGGGGAAGTTGTACAACACCCCACAAAAGGTAACAGTATCCAACTCAAACACTACGCTACTTGTAATACTATGGGGGCCGTGCACATGTTAAAATGCCCCTGCCGGAAAGTGTATGTAGGACAAACTGCAAGACAAATCAAAGCCAGGATAAAAGAACACAGAGGTGATATTAAAGGGAACCTGTCATCGGAAAACATGTTTTTTTTTCTCAAAATGAATCAGTTAATAGTGCTGTTCCAGCAGAATTCTGCACTGAAATCCATTTCTCAAAAGAGCAAACAGTTTTTTTTTATATTCAATTTTGAAATCTGACATAGGTCTAGACATTTTGTCAATTTCCCAGCTGCCGCCAGTCATATGACTTGTGCCTGCTGTTTTTCCTTCTCAATGTAACTGTGTCTCAGCAAAACATGGGTTTTACTATTGAGTGCTGTTCTTAGATCTACCAGGCAGCTGTTATCTTGTGTTAAGCAGGCCATAGATGCAAAGATCCAATCGTACGAATCATCGTACGATCAGACTTTCCCATCTCCCGACCCGTCACTAACCATTCAGATCAAAGTCTTACCAGTCAGATTAGTTAAAGAACAGATCAGCAATGTTCTGCCCCTGACAGCAATCGTACGATATCTATGTCCAACCAAAGCTAGTGACAGTCTCCCACTGAAAATCTTACGATCGGCAGGCGACAGGAATTTTCTAACCTGTCCGATCGACCAAACGACCGATCTCTGCCGGACGAAAAATGTCGGGACTCTCCACACACGGTCCGAAAATCGTACGAATCCTCGATTCATACGATCAGATCTTTGCGTCTATGGCCAGCTTTAGGGACCTGCTATCTGGTTACCTTCCAATTGTTCTTTTGTTTGGCTGCTGGGGGGAAAAAGGGAGGGGTGTGATATCACTCCAACTTGCAGTACAGCAGTAAAGAGTGATTGAAGTTTATCAGAGCACCATGTCTAGCCCCATGTCAGATTTCAAAATTGAATATAAAAAAATCTGTTTGCTCTTTTGAGATATGGATTTCAGTGCAGAATTCTGCTGGAGCAGCACTATTAACTATTTCCCATGACAGTATCCCTTTTAAAACTACAAGCTTAACACCTACACCGATACTACTGTCTCATGCCATTTTAACCTAAATAAACACAATATGACACAATTGAAGTGGCTGGTTTTAGAGGTGGTTCAGGAACCCCAAAGAGAAGGTGATAAAAAAACTACTCCTCCAAAAAGAAGCCATATGGATCAAAAAACTCAATGCGCTAGAACCATTAGGCTTGAACGACCAATGGAATATGGTGTGCTTCATTTAGTAACTTTACTAACTTTGCTCTCATTCCCCTAACAGATAGAGCTGCCTTTCAATTTGAAATGATTTTCCTGTACGGTAAGATATTTTTGTAACAATTTTTAGTTATAGTTAAAATGTGGCAGCAAGTTCTTAAAACAATTATGTTGAAGTAAAATGTGACACGAGTTCAAATGTATACTTTGTTTCGAATAAGGTTGACTCTAGCAGGCTTAGAATAGGCAGTGCAGAGGTGTTACGTATAAATAGGTTTTATTGATTTTATTGACTTTGTTACAGCTCTCACTATAAAGAAAGAAAAACTACACAGAGTTAAAAGACTTTATTAGAGTTGTGGTTACTTCACTTTTCTCCTGAAGAGGGAGCAGTTCTTCACAGTGAATGAAGAGTTGGACTTTGATGTCATCACCTGGGTGTTATTGGACTTGTGGAACTTATGCAGTCAGGCTGCAACTCCTCTCAGCAGTGGCTGCAGTGACCAATCATATGTATGGTGGGAGGGGCTTATTATGTTTAAATGTTGTACACTATTTTGGCCAACATACACTTGATAAAGAGCAAGCAAGTTTGAAACATGTCGTGTTTGTGAATAAAGGCACCTTTTGCAGCAGAACCTCTTTTGTAGCCACACCTACACTTTGGAATTCTACAACAGCAACTATCCTTTACACTACAGATGAGCCAGAATTCTTATTCTCCTGAATGTACCTACTATGGAAGAATCCTGAACTCATTATTAAAGGGGTTGTTCACCTTTAAATTAACTCTTAGTATGATGCGGAGAGCAATATTCTGAGACAATTTGCAGCTGCTTTTCATTATTTATGTTTTTTGAGTTATTTTGCTTTTTATTCAGCAGCTCTCCAGTTTGCAATTTCAGCAGTCTGTTTGCTAGCATCCAAATTACCCTAGCAACCGTGCATTGATTTGAATAAGAGACTGGAATATGAATAGGATAGGGCCTGAATTGAAAGATGATTAATAAAAAGTAGCAATAACAATAAAAGTGTAGCCTTACAGAGCATTTTTTAGATGGGGGTCAGCTGGAAAGAGTCAAAAGAAAAAGACAATTAAAAAACTATACAAAATGAAAACTAATTGAAAGGTTGCTTAGAATTGGTCATTCTATAACATACTTAAAGTTAACTTAAAGGTGAACCACCCCCTTTAAAGGATTGGACCTGATTGAACATTCAGAAATATCTGGACCCCACAGTTAGCCAACATTACCGTAAGTAAAGCTTAATTCCCTAGTATTATTAAAGCCTAGGACAATGCACCAACAGATATTTCAGACACATAACCACTAAATATTGAAAGCCAGTTATGATGATAGTGCCCCTTTAAAGCTTGATCACAACTGAAATAACAAGTCATAGCATATGCATTTACAATAAAGCAAGGTATTGAATTGTGTGTTTATTAATGTAAGCCTATTTACCCTTTACAAAGACTATTGAGTCATAATAATATCCCACTTACAGAATCTAGACAGTATTCTAGTAAAAATCATCAGTTCCAAGTACAGTGTAAGACACGTGTGAAGCCTCGGCCGTGACTGACAATGCCTGTATGTGATGGATCATTGTGCTGTGTAGGAAGAAGTTGTAAATCAGGGCTGTCCAACTGGCGGCTCGCGACCCCCCCTTCTGTGGCCCCCCACATGCTGTGTCTGCTTACTATATGTAAACTTTCAAAGGTATCACTACAGAGATTAACTGGCCCCTGCCTTGTTTAAACCTCAAATTCAGACTCTAATCCCCTGTATTGTTCACACCTGTGATCCCCCTGCATTGTTCACACTTATTTGTTCACATCCTAAAGTCCTGTACTGTTCACACCTGAGACCCAGACTGAAACTGCCCATATTATTCACCTGTTCACACTTTATACAAAATGCTAATGCCACACCAGCACTGTGTCACTGCATGTAGTACATATTAGACTGAGAGCTTTCCCTGTGTGTGCCATTCTCTGCTTGCCCAGTGCTGCTTGTGTGTTCCATTCTCTGCTTGCCCTACGCTACCTGTGGGATGTAAGCCTGTTAGGGGTTTGTTCTTGGGGTTTGTTAGCATTTGGAAATTGTTGTTAAGGGCCCCTAAGGTGTTTAATCATGTGTTGGGGGGTTGTTGTATTATCCACAGGGGAGGGTGAGGCATATGGATTTAAGGGTATGTTTTTAACTTGACTTCAATTTTTCACATAAGAGTGATGAGGGATTTCCCCTGCAGTGAGCACCAACCATTTGTTTTTTTTGGTGTGCTACCACCATTAATGTGGATATGATCTTAAAAGTTCTTGTGGTAACATGGGTGTGGTTTAAAATGGGGAGTGGCCAACACTAACTTCCATTATTGGCCCTCCACCACATAGGCCAGTAAAATGTTGGCCCTTGATACCACAGAAGTTGGACAGCACAGTTGTACATGATCACTTTGGCCTATACCAGACAGAATGGTTTTTTTGTCCTCTACATATTCACAGCTGCCTTGGTGTATTTCAGCTAGCTCTGTTTATAGGGTTGTTCACCTTCCATAACTTTTTCCAGTTCCTTTTGTTTCAGACAGTTCACCTGAAATAAAGACTTTTTCAGTTACTTTCCATTTCCTATATGTGACTGTTTTTCTAATATTAAAGTGTAAAGTTTATTTTTCCACCTTCTTTCTGAAGCAGATCTGAGGGGGTGGGGAGGAGGGCACCAACTCTATACTAAATAATACATTTAGTTGATACATTTCTTATCCTTGTCCCTGCTGAGCATCAGATTTATTAAAGGGACCTGTTATTCCACAATATTCCACAGATGCTGCTCAGAAATGTATTAACTACTACAGCAAATTGTAGTTGTTTGGAATCTGCACATGGATAACTGAGCTGCCAGACTGAAACATCACAGAGAGGGACATTTAACTTTAAACTTACATTATAGAAAAATGGTAAGAAATAAAAGATGGAAAGCAACTGAAAAAAAGTCTTTATTTCTGGTGAACATCTAAAGCTGAAAACTGAATGGAAAAAAGTGTTTTGATGGTGAACCAACCACCAGGGCCACGTGAGGAGCAATCCTGTAACTAGATTAATTTGGTGTATGTAGTGAATGATTATTACATAGCAGCACAAGGGCCCTACACGTCTGTAAGGTGAGGCCATCTCATACAACATCTGCACATTGTGTTGTGTCCAGAACAAGGAAGACTGTCTTGTAACTATCAGTTTTACTTTGAAAATGACACCTCAACTTTTTAACAACATAAAAGTGATGCTGTAGTAGAAATATTCATATAAACAGGTGTGGGACAAAATCCTAATGTGTTTGCAGCCATTGCTGACACAGGGTTAAATATTGCTGTTGATATGTGACAGTTTGTCTTGTTAAAGGATTCCATCAGTGGTACTGTTAAAACATTAGCATGTTGGCTACATATACAATCAGACAGGCCAGCAGGGAAATGGATTCACTACACAGGATTTAGAGGAATGCAAGAAGCCCAGCACTGATGTGATATTGATGCAACATGTGTGTGTGTTCAGCAGTGCACACTTACCTGACTGAGGCAGCCATTGCTCCAATAGGATTAATTGGCAAAGGTCGGACACCTGGGAAGATTCCTCTGTTCAACACTCTGGCTCCATTTTGTATCACACCCGGAGAAACTGAAAAATAAAAGGAAAACATTTATAGCCATCGCAAACACAAGAGCAAAACTTCTCATATCTGGAGGAAAACCATGATTATAGTCATAGGGCTACTGTACATGCAGCTTTAAATATCAACACTATGGCACATGAAGAGTGTAAGCCCCCAGCAACGGGTTCCAGTTTACAACACACATCTATAGCTTCCCTATAGAACTCAATACATAGTAAAGGATGTGTCCCTGTTACATTCAAGTGTTCATGAGTTTTAATTTTTACCCCTGAATGGAAAAAGTTAGTTTTGTATCCTGGCCTTTTTTTTATCACACCAACCAAAGAGACTGGAATGTTTAAGGTGCAGCAAGTTTACCTTGTATCAAGGACTAATTGGAACACAAATGAGAATCTGTGTCATGTTTAAGCTAAACATGCATAAGATAATCATAATATTGTAACCATTTCTGACAATTCTCATTTATGTGACAGCTGTTTGTGAATAATTTACTAGCAGTACATTCCCACCAAAGGAATTCACTAGAGGTATCTATATTCTAGGTCTGTATCACTGATGTCCCTCTCAGTACAGATCTCACACAAATATAATAAAGCAGTGTAGGATTAGCTGCAAGGTTTGGGTTTTTGCTTTCTAAAATGCATACGTAATGCAAGTCATCAGAGTGAACACAAAAATGGAAAACGTGCAATGTGGGAACACTGGCAAACTGTAGCGAATATGCAAAGCATTCCTGAACACAGACACCATTACTTTCTGTTCACAGTTCTACTCCATGCAAACACCATCATTTCTAGATCCTCCACATAATATTCAGCTAAATCAAAACCCTAATTTGCAAATTCAAATATTGGGGAGGTTGTAATGTTTAATTGCAAGCACTTTAAAATAACATGACTTTAAGGTGCAGATTCAGCTGAACACTAAAGTGGCCGTACATGAGAGAATGCGGACGATTTGGACCAAGTTGTTAGCTTATTGGCATGTGTATGTGACACTCCAATGGCCTCTCCAACCAATATCTGGTGGAAAATTGCATCCCCACTGGTGTGATCTGATTGTTTGGCCTGAGGACCGAATGATCAGCCCAATATTGCTCAAGGTGGGCACATCAGGTTCAATGGGGACCTTGCCCAATGATTTGTAATTATATGGCCAGCTTTGGGACTTGGTAAATCCAGCTGGGATTCAGCCAAATCCTGAACCCTATTCTTGATTCAGTGCATACTAAATACAATTCCTGAACTTGCTACTACCTCCTTCAGCTCAACTATGATGTGGGCAAACCTCCTACACTTAATGAGGCCAATTTATTAAGCCGCAACGTTTTCAGATCTGGCTTTTTGATGCTAAAAATACAACAACAAAAAATAAATCATGGTGAAAAAAAGTGTGACCGTTCTGAATCAGAATACTCCAGCTAAAACCGTAGATGTGAACATGTAGAAGTCAATTGCAGATGTCCCTTTTACAACTGGAAGTTCTTTCATTGATTCAAGATTTTCGGGTGTTTTACGCTGACTTTTTATTGTGCGACAACATAAAAAAGGTGCGGTTTTCACATCTTTTCCCGTTTGTATTTTTTTCATTCCGTTTTTTTAAAAAAATTTATGACATTTGTGGTTTTAGAGAAAGTGAGTTTCTAAAACCACAGAAATTAGACTTGATAAATAGACCTCCACAGGTCTCATTTACAGATATAAAGTGCAAAATGTAGTTTTACCCACAATGCAACATTTTCCCAACCATTCCAGGGCAATTGCAGTCACATATGTTTCTGTGCCCTGCACAACTGTGTCCAATGTGTTAAAGCATGTGCAATTACACAGTTTGACAAACCAGATGAACATTTTTAAGTGGAGATTGTCTTATATCCAGGGTTTCGGCATTAAAGGGACACGGGTCTTCCACACTAGATACCATAGTCTGCAGTGGGAACCCTGCATGAATAGGAGCACTTTCATATGATTCACCAGAACACACAGTGTGGGTGCAATAGCACAAACCATGAAGAGCATTTAGGATCAAGAACTTTTAATGAATGGTGTCCGTACACACGACTGTGTCCATAAGTTATAAATGAGGCCTTATTTCTCCAGCCATAGTGTGTGGCCCAGACCATATGCCCACAAAGCTCAAGATAAGCAAGTTGTCACATTAATAATATCTCCTACCATTCCAGATTAAAAGGTTGTTACATTTTAACTCGTGCTCAGTCACAACCCTGATCCACCCAAAACCCAGCTTTATTCTGCTCTGCAATCCAGAAATGTCTCACAAGAACAGAGACAATTAGGAGCTGTAAAGGCAGAAGAACAAGTCACCAGGTTGTATATTCAGAAGAGTGCAAATCTGTGCAGCATAATATTCTGTGTCTTGTATAGGTCTTATATAAAGCACACGGTCTCCATCTAAATATACACTGTTATAACCATGTAAATACAATGTAAAACAAGGATGTGATACTGAAGAAAGCAGAATGCAATGCACACCTTTCTCTTTAGCAGTTGACTGGGGCCCGAGTGATGGGTGCTGACTTGTACATACAGTAGCAAGTTCCAGGAGGAACAACACCTGGTGAAAGTGTTTACTCAGATATAGGTAACGATGCACTTAGGTAGATCAGAAATCGGCAATTTTAAAGATGAAACAAATTTAAAAGTCTTTTTTTTTTGTAACAAATTGTAAAAGAAAAATCAAGTTTCAGGCATACTCGTGGTTTAGACAAGGAATGGACCAAGAAAGAAAAATTAAGGAGAGTGAATGTTCTGCCGTGTCTGTATAAGCTCCACTGGGTCAGGAACAGAGAAACAATCTTTGTGCTGTGTGAAGGTGTCCGTGTCATATAAAAAGGATAATAATAATAGTTGATGGTGTGGAAGCAGAGGCACTGCTGACATGAGGCAGGTTGAGATACTCACCTCAGGTGGCAGCAGCTCACAAGTTACCAGGGATGCCAAAAAGCCACTGCAAGTAATAAAAAAGCCAAATTTCCAGTTATTAAACTGGACAATTTGGCTCCTCTAGTGCAGAGAGCACAATTGTATCTCCATATACACAAATATATAGATGCCAGTGATCTAGGATCTGGCTGACAGAGAGGTGCATTAATTCTAGGCCTCTGCAAAGTAAGGATTGAAATGATATTAGTTATGTAGCATGCCAACAGCCTATCCTGTACTGAAATAGCCAAACAATAAAATGATGGATTTGGTTGTATTATCATTACTACTTTTTATTTATCAACATACTCTACAGTGCTAAACAGAGCTGCAACACATAGCAGGGACAAGACTAGGTTACTGGAGGAAACAAATGAAAGATGTCAGTACTATCTGCTCTCAGTTTGGCTGCAGGTAGATTAGTCAGACTGCATTAAAGTCAGCCCGGGTATGGAAAATGTAAAAGTGCGCATCTACTTTTGGATGCCTTTGCTACAGTTAACTTGACTATATGCAACAAACCTTATTAATTACAAAGTAAAAGTGTTTTTAGTTTATGTAGTTTAACTTTGATTTTGTTTTAGAATTGCCAAATGATGTGGTTTATATTTTAGAGCTGTGATAAAATGACTTGTATGTTGTGTACTTAACTTCTTTTCAATTAACATGGAAAATATATTCGTATATTGAAACAGTAACACCAAAAAAATTAAAGCATTTTAAAGAAATTAACATAGCATGCACTGAAAGTGCCCACATTGTTCACCTGTTTACATTCATACAAACTGCTGGAGGGGCACCAGCAATGTGTCACTGTATGTAGCAATGTATAAACTGTTCATCTTAGAGTCCTGATAGGTCTCCCTGTCTCCTACTGTATTCTGCCTGCCCTATGCTCCCTGTGTGTGCCATACTCTGCCTGCCCTATGCTCCTTGTGTGTGCCATACTCTGTCTGCCCTATGCTCCTTGTGTGTGCGCCATACTCTGCCTTCCCTATGCTCCGTGTGTGCTGTACTCTACCTGCCCTATGCTCCCTGTGTGCTGTACTCTGCCTGCCCTATGCTCCCTGTGTGCCATACTCTGCCTGCCCTATGCTCCTTGTGTGTGCCATACTCTGTCTGCCCTATGCTCCTTGTGTGTGCGCCATACTCTGCCTTCCCTATGCTCCTTGTGTGTTGCATACTCTGTCTGCCCTATGCTCCTTGTGTGTGCGCCATACTCTGCCTTCCCTATGCTCCCTGTGTGTGCTGTACTCTACCTGCCCTATGCTCCCTGTGTGCTGTACTCTGCCTGCCCTATGCTCCCTGTGTGCCATACTCTGCCTGCCCTATGCTCCTTGTGTGTGCCATACTCTGTCTGCCCTATGCTCCTTGTGTGTGCGCCATACTCTGCCTTCCCTATGCTCCCTGTGTGTGCTGTACTCTACCTGCCCTATGCTCCCTGTGTGCTGTACTCTGCCTGCCCTATGCTCCCTGTGTGCTGTACTCTGCCTGCCCTATGCTCCCTTTTCGTGTCATACTCTGCCTGCCCTATGCTCCCTGTGTGTGCCATACGCTGCCTGCCCTATGCTTCCGGTGTGTGCCATACTCTACCTGCCCTATGCTTCCTGAGGGGGTTGTATCTTTTTATAGGCTGCTAAAGGAAGTACTTTGCCCTAGCGCTGTTAAGATGTCAACACTATTAACTAAATCTGCATTTGTGGAAAAATGCTGCTCTATTGCTTACCATACTTTTTTCACTAAAGACATTTAATTCATTTCTTCTCATACAGAACTATGCAGTACTACAGCAAACAAGGAATTAATCAAATCCCACCACTGATCACTCTTCACTGTGGAAAATGCTGCACACGCATGATAATCACTCATAAACAAACAATGTTGACATTTTTGCAGGCAACATGTGGCCCTTCCCATTGAAGTCTATGGGAAGAATTAATTGGGGGGGGGGGGTTACCTGTACAAGTCAAATTGCTGATGATATGTATTTGGGCCAGACAGACCTTTATCATATAGACCAATAAATCCTAATGCAGTCACATTGCAGATTCATTGTTTCATACAAAGGTGTGGGGGCCTCGAACACTGTTAAATTAGGTTGCCAGGATGGTCTGGCAATTTTGTCTTGTATTGTTATCTTAAGACTTAAGTGGCTGAAATGTAATTTACGTTTCAAAAATAAATGAAAGATAATTAATGCAGGTATTGGATTAGAAAAAAAGACGTGATTACTGGGCAAAATGTTCTGTGCTTCATTTGATTTAAATAGGTGTATGAGTCATTCTTGGTGATGTGGGATTCCCTTCCCTATCTGAAAATCATCTGCTTTTAGCTCTGAATTATGGTTTACATCATGTATTATTAGATGGCTGTGCTCTTACTGCACTGTCTGCCTCATTATGTAGGGAAATTAAACAAGTGGTTCGTATGTTGTCACAAAATGTGTATCAGGGGCTATAAATACATCTTAAATAACAGCTCTGAGGAGGGCTCCATATTTAGAAAATGTTAGCAGACAGAGGCATTTTGCTTAACTGAGTCAAAGGCAGAGTCTCCTAAACTATGGGGGTGGCCCTGCTATAATGGGCTGGGGTCAAAGTTCAGTTTGGGTGAAATCTATCGAGACTACCTATTTGCCCTTGTAGATAGAATGAAGGTCAATTTAGAGAGAGAGATTTAGAGAGTGGTTATTGGCGACCCTGTATATTGTTAGAATAAACACGCATTAGCTGATGCAGCAATATTTGTATATATCTGTAACCTTGTTATAAAGTAATGGGGGCCTGATCACATAGTGGACCTTAAAGGGTAGGTTAAATAGATATGTTCTGCACTGATAAACCCACTGTAGATTAATGCAAAATGCAAGACTAAAGAAAACGGATTTGTGCAGACATTCTGAGGATGTAGGAATGCTTTAGATCTAACATTGTTGCATGTTATTGATTAATAAAAAAGAGCTACGGGCTGCCAGTGCAGTGTCTGAGGCTGCAGCAGGGAGTCCAGACTGACTGCAATTTCATTAAGATGAGGATTTTTCTTTGGGTTTGTTACATTGATTTCTACTTTACTATATAGAAGCATCTACTCACAACCTGCTTGTAACTCATGGGCAGAATTCAATAGCATCATGGCAGAAGCAGCATCAATGTCGGGATCTGGAAAAATCAACCAATAGATACATTATTTACAATTGATGTCATTTCACCGGTTTAGCTAAATTTTCTGAGGGGCAGATTGAAAGAGAGAGTGAGCAGAGCCATCACCACCACAATGTATAGAGCACCTGCAGACAAGTTAAAGTGATTTGTGTGGATTTGGGTAGGGCCTTATGGGCTTCTGAGAAAGAACGACACGAGATACAAAAGGGTTTTCTGATTTGACAGAAGCTGTGCAAAAGAGTCTCCTTTAACCGTCAGACAGACCAGCAATTCCAGGCGCTTGCGAGACAGAGGAAAAGCAAGAATGTGCATGGGAGAAATCCACTGTCTATTTCCAAAAAGGGTCCGTGGCATTGTCACTAATCTCTTACAGAAGAAGGAGCAATGTCATCCCTATCACTTGACAGATGGCAAGCTGCACACAGAGAAAAATACCATCCCTCTTGCAGCCATAACCCCACGGCACACGTTTAGGTCGCAGCAATGCTGCCATGGAAACCAAGATCACCATGACAACGGTAAACAGTCAAGGCCAACCGCTGAATCGACTGAAAAGAACATCTGCCCCAATAACTGCATCCCATCTGCCCTAGAGCCACACTGACTACGGGAGCAATGAGTCTGTGTGACACAGAGAAGACTGGGCCCAGTCCAAGGAATGAAGTGTGTAACTGCAACACACACACACAAACATCACACCCCGGCATATTAAACACAATGACATCAACGTTTTCACTTGTCACTACTTCTACTAAATCACACACCAGAAAATTCAATTTACTGCTAATGGCTTCATACCGCTTTGTTTTGGGTTTCAATGAGGGAGAATCACATTTCGCAGAAACCAAAAGTGCATTTTTCATTTTGCTACATGCAAGTTGCCTCATTTCCATTTGTATAATGCAACGAAGAGGGTCTGTGGCATTCATCCCTATTAGAAAGATAGGTCTTTTCTGCAGCCCATGTGAATGATAACAGAATAAATCCCACAGACTGGATTTCTATTCACACACTGTCATACAAATACATGTCTAATAGTGTAAAGATAATTCATTAAGAATATGATGAGCCCTTAAAGGGGTTGTTCACCTTTGAGTTATCTTTTGGTATGATGTAGAGAGTGATATTCTGAGACAATTTGCAATTATTTTTCATTTTGTATTATTTGTGATTTTTGAGTTATTGCTTTTCATTCAGCAGTTTAGTTTGCAATTTCAGCAACCTGGTTGCTAGGGTCTGATTTACCCTAGCAACCATGTATTGATTGATGAGAATAAGAGGCTGGAATATGAATAGGAGAGGTCTGAATAGAAAGATGAGTAATGAGTAATAGAAATGAGCAATAACAATACATTTGTAGCCTTACAGAAAAGTTGTTTTTAGATGGGGTCAGTTAACCTGATGTCAAAGCGGGAAAGAGTCAGAAGAGAAAGGCAAATAATTTAATTAAAAAACTATAAATAAAAAAAAAAATAGTCATATTATAACATACTAAAAGAATGTCTCTACTCACATTAATTTTTCCTTTTTTTAACCATTCTAGTAGTATTTTGAAATTGTATGGATCACATGGCACAAACATATTTATGGACTACTGAAAAAGTGGTGCACATCCAAAACTTCCCTCTGTGCCATTACCCTTTCCACTACAGCCATGTTGTCTGTTACTTAACAAAAAGTAAAATGGGTGTGTACAAATGCAAGGGGCAGACAAAAAAAGCTGAAGACAAGTAATGTTACCCTCTGTCAGGACCCAGCACAACACAAAGTCCAAAACACACAAACAAAAGGAGATCAAAACAGATTTCCAACAAAAAAAAAAACACTTGACAATCAGAATCATATCCCAGAAATGATCTGTATACATATTGGATTAAGACTTATTAAGCAGCAGTCTTGCTAGTGCAACTGGGAATTCTATGTCTCACACAAAGCTCAGCCCAGTGGGGAGATGGCACTTAGTGCAGCTACAAACAAATTGAGGATGCTGGGAGTTTCAGTTCAGCAGTAGTATGAGTGGCATAGGCAGTTTGTGCCAATTTATTGTTTATAAAACTAAAATAAAAAAGTGAAATAAAATAAATGAATTTATGTTACAAAACAGTTGCTGCTATAGAGAATGTAAGACTCCCCAATAGATTTTCCCACTCATTGCCATGTGCAGTAGAGCCATCATACTACACAATTTTTTTATACATGTGTGCAAACTCAGGGGTATTCCTAAATCTTGTTACACATATTTTTAACCCAAAGGTGTAGCTTTTAATATGCTACTTCTTTGTTTAGCTTTAGTTCTCCTAAAAGTGTAAATGTGCTTTTGGCACAAGGTGCATGTAGTTTTAAAGGAAACAACAAAATGCAAAGGAATTCATCCAAAGGATTTCCCTTTTAGGATGATGTGGGGTGCTGGCCAAAACACACAGAAGCCTTCAGTGTCACCTGATAATTACTTACAGTGCCACAGAATAAAGGGGGAAATGCAGGTTAAAAAGCACAGAGCATGAGCAGAGTTAAAATCTGGTGCTATTAGAGCAGTGCTCACATTTCACCAAGCATGAGGTCTGGAAATAAAACATTCCTTCCACATTGTATAATTCTGGCTGTGTGCTGCTCATCTCATTTATTAACTTCATTTTTTTTCCCAAAGGAAACCGCTCAGGGTAGGATCCATAACGTATTTTTCCTGTTCATGAAAATGCACATTTTCTCCCTATTTAGACACAATTCAGGGAGCCCAACACATTATTTTAAAATGCATTTGCTGCCACAGACTGTACATCAGATTTCCGTGGAGCTAGTGGAATATACTGGGACCCACAGCAAAAAAAAAAACTATAGGAATGTTTATGTAAAGATTTTTTTTCATAAAAATATATTGAAAACAAACACAGGGGCTGCTTCCTCTTTAATTATAAACCCTGGTATCTGTCCCTTGGGAAGCAACTTTGTACTGTACATTGGGATACAGATACCAGTCAAGGACAAACTACAGAATGAATAAAATGAACGTGTATAACAGGGAGGGCAATGTGAAACAGAGGAGTTTTGTACTTTAATCAGAGTAAAATAAACATCCCTGATGAGTCGCCTCACAGAATGTTGTTAGTAGAATTCCATGCAGTAGCTGTCGGCTGTTTTCTCTTCTGACCCAGGACCTGTGGCCACCACTCTAATGTAGCAGCAAGTAGGGCAGATATAGTGACCCATTTGCTGAAAGGTTACAGCTCATTTACAATGGGGGAGGTGTATTTAGCTTACATTACAACTAGCCATGCTCCTGTCAATAAACAGTTAAATCACTGACGGTAGTGGCACCATTGCTACTTGCTTTTAGTTTTTGCAACAGAAGAGGGTTTACAGTTAAACAGGGGTCATTACAATATTTAAATAAGCCAGCTACATTATAGACTTCTCTTCTGCTTGTTCTTTTCCATTAAATCCAAAGGAAAAAAGGAGACCTCAGGTTAGCGCCTTGTGCAGAGAATAAACAAAGGGACGCTGGGGAGGGGGCTCGTCTTTACATTTATTTGCATTGTTGTCATGACAACACCATAGCAAATAAGCCTTTGTGCTTCATTCAGCTGTCAGCCTCGTAGGCAGCCTGCAGCCGTACAGGGAGACACAAGCAAACACTGTCTTTGTTATACAACTTGCTTATATTCTTCCTTCAATTATTAGACTGAAAAGATATGGAAATACTTAAGACCCCTACAAGGCTGGCTTAGCTAATGCAGATCATCTGCTTTCATCCAGTTCCTGCCCCCACAAGAACTTTAACTTTGAGGCCAACTAGCCATGTTTGTGGGCTTTCCAACAGCCTGTCCAAACTTTATGGGACAATATGACAAATAAAGTGCTCAGCAGAATCCCTTTAAATAACAGCAAGTTTGACTGGCCTTTTCCTGTAAGTACTGGGAATGGTACAAAATCAAGGGTCGTGGTGCTGGAGCATAGCTATTGTTACAGCAAATTAAGCATGAACATGCAGCAATTCTGATGGATTCGGATAGCAAATTATTTTCAGGAGATGTCACCAGTGGGTAGTTCCCACAAGCAACAAATCTTGTGTGCCACTGGCTTTAAATCACATCTAGGGATTGGCGAATGTTTTCGCCTTGTTTCGCCTAAAAAATGATGCCCATAGACTTGTGCGTCAAAAAAACCCCAAAAACGTGCGTCAATTTTTTTGCCTTTAATGGGCGCCAGCGGCGAATTTTTGGCGAAATGAAATGGATCAAATTCGCCTATCTCTAATCACATCCCAAGATGTTTAATTGTGAGTACATTAGCAAACTAAAATAAGGGAAGAAATGAGAATTACCAGAAATAATTCAGAGACTCTCTAGGGGGAAGGTAAATGCAAGAAGGAGAAGGAGTTAAGGAGCTGAATGATGCAGAGATGCATTCAAAGTAATGGGCACATCACACCAATTTTTGACGAAACGGATCAAATTCACCCATCCCTATTAAAAAACCAAAACAATTTTTTTCTTCCTCAAGAAAATTCATGAAAGTACCTAAGAACGAAACAAATATTCTGCAACATTTCTCATTTCTGAGATGCGCCAATAATAGACAACTATTGGAATTTTGTTAAATCTGCCTCTTCATGTACAATGACAAATTCTACTAGTCTGCTACACACTTTATTTCAAAAGAGCCCTACTTTCATTTTGCTGGGCTTTTATACAAGGCAAGCTTTTCAACACAGGGAAAATAAGTTATTGAGAAGTGTTTGTTTTTAACCTGTGAGCAATTAGAAAGGTTTGGTGACCCTATTTTTTCCCCTGCACTCATGGACCTTTGTCCAATCATACGATTCTAATACACTAATGCAAGACAGAGAGTCTGTTTTGTTTTTTTATATTAAGTACTGCAAAATATTGATTTACACACAAAAAAGTGGTGAACAAGTAGTAAAACAGGAGCATGGCACATTCTGTAAGTACCCAAATAAATGTGCGTTATTCTATTAATACAGTATATATATTGCCAGTGACATCATGAGACTTGGCGAAACAGGGACATTTTCATCGGACAAGTGGAGGAAAAAAAGACTTCAAAGAAGTATTGATTTCTTGAGGTTTAAAGGACAAAAATTATTTCATTAGAAATGGAGAGGGTAGACTAGAGGCAAACATGTATTTGAAGTGCTACATTAGGTTGCATTTTCTGATGGGTCACTGCACACACAGACAAGATGCACACCGTCCCTTAGAAGGGTGAACAGTAGAAACAATATGTTTTTCCTCCCTACTACACAATCTGCTCTCCCCGCTTGGGACAATGATTTTACTACAGTGCAGCTTTTGCTTTCTCCCAGCCTAAATGGCAAAACACTGATTGCATGTGACAAGAGGCATTTGTACAAGAAAACTTTTGAATACAGTACAGTATTCCTTTGTGCAAGAGAGCTAAGAAATGGGGGGGGGGGGGCTTTATTTATTATGTGCTGCCAAGCAAAATGCTCCCTAGTACATGCTTCTCTTTATTCTGTCACTAATGGAAATTACATTACAAGCAGTGTCAGGACAAAGAACTGCCTGGGCTCATACTTCGTATATTTCAGTCCATAAAAAGGTTCCAAGATTGTAATATCAATTTAAAGTGAAGACAGAGTTCACCACTAAAATAATACAGGGTAAAAGTGAACAAAAAAATTCTAGGTCAGTTTCTGATTGTCAATTTCCTTGGTAATATTGGCAGACGGTGATTGGCAGCCAACCCATGATCCTGCCCAGTGTGCATACAGACCAAGGCTGGCAATGGAAATCATAGTGCCCTCCTGCACCACTGCAATCCTTTTGGTGCTACAGGGGAACAGCTAAGTTGGGGAACATGTAAGGTTGGAGACTGAAGCCTTTGAGTTAACTTTTAGTATAAAGTAGAGGGTGATTTCTGAGACAATTTGCAATTGGTTTTCATTTTTTATTATTTATAGTTTTTGAGTTATTTAGCGTTTTATTCATCAGCTCTCTGGTTTACAGTCTCAGCAATCTGGTTGCTAGGATGCAAATTACCCTACCAACCATGCACTGAATTGAATAAGAGACTGAAATATGAGAGGACCTGAATAAAAAAAAGGAGTAATAACAAGTAGAAATAACAATAAATGTATGGCCTTACAGAGCATTTGTTTTTTAGATGGGGTCAGTGACCCCTATTTAAAAATCGGAAAGAGTCAGAAGAAAAAGTCAAATAATTAAAAAACTTTAAAAAATAAATATTGAAGGAAATTGAAAAGTTGCTTGTTATAAGCAATTCTATAACTTAAAAGTGAACCCTTAAAGCCTTAGCCTTGTGGCTGAGATTTTAGCTATCTTTGAACTGACCATAATGATCCAAAACACCTTTAAAGCAATACTGACATGTTACTATGAGAATCCATATGAAGTGGCAGTATTACTTAAGAGTTGCAACGCTTAAATATTTCTTGTCAAAAGTGCCTCAAAGCCTCCTCCAGGCCAGAGATACTTACCTATATGGCTAAAGGCTTCTCTGTAGTCGTCAGTCACGCTGAGGCTGCACAATCCTTCCATAGGCTGGAGTACAGTTTAAATTTGTAATGATCCAGAAGAACTCACATAGCCTCAGCCCAGTGTGACTGCTGTGACTGGAGAGGAGCCTTTAGCCATATCACTAAGCATCACTTTGGGGGACTTTTGCCCAGAAATATTAAGCAGCAACACTTTAGTAATATTGACACCGTCCTATTGGTTTTCATAGGAACCTGCCAGTATTGCTTTAAGGATCATTTAGCAGAGTGACTGAGATACTGTATGAAAGCTTAGAAAACAGGATGAAAACTCCAGTATTTTTAAAAATATATTAATATTTTAAAAAAAAAAAGTAGAAAGGTGAGTAAAATACAAAAATCTTGGCAGCAAAATAAATATAAAAAGATCAGTTATCAAGTAGGTGCAGCACTAAGGTCTTACATAGCTTTAAACTTTGGTACAATGTTCCTTTCCTTCTTCAGGTAGTAGCATCATAGAGCAGCCGATTAATAGTAGGGGCCAGATGACTGCTGTTGATTTATTGTGACCTCTGGCAATGGGTGTGCAATGCAAGTCTAGCCACACACACTACTAGGTCTCATTTATAAACACTGGGCAAATTTGCACCTGGGCAGTAATCCATAGCAACCAATCAGTGATCAGGTTTTTGCAGCCAGTTGCAGATTAAACACTGAAAGCAAACCTTTGGTTGGTTGCCATGGGTTACTGCCCAGTTGCAAATTTGCCCAGTGTTTATAAATGAGCATCAGTACTTCGTTCTAAACTTCAGTTACTTCATGTGTCCAGCAATGCAACTGTCAGTACAAATGCAACATCTATCAATTCGTTTCACCATACATATGTGGCTTGTTTAATAGGTGGTATAATAATAGAGTGGCCAAGAAAGGATTCTCCATATCAGTTATTGTAAATGTCAGAAACAATACTTGCACATAAATGTTGACAAGCTTGTATCCATAAATATAATTCATTTTCAAGGTCAGTGCAACATAAATAATTGTATAAATACTGCTAGGATTGGAATTACTTGCTGAGAGTTTGCAAAGTCAATAGGTATCGAAACATAAGAGTCTCTTTTACATGTAACATATTCAACTGGATTTTTAGTATCACCCCCCCCCCCCCCATTGGCACAAGTGGATAATTTCATATCTTTCTGATGGGAATGGCTGCAGAAGATTAATGATAAGCACTTAACATTTGTTAATATACATGATTAAAAACCAAGCCATTTTTTTTTCATGTTAGCGGCAAAGGCAAACATCTGGCCATTCACTTGATGGGACAATCCCAGCCATTCTTTAACGGACTGTGTATAATTTAAAATGATTAAGAACTGCTTTATGGAAGTGTAAATTGGCTGTTTCAAATTTTTTCCTAATGCAAGTGCAGTGATCTTGTTTTCTTTACATTAGTTTACCTTTTGAATGTCCTGCTAGTTTGCCAAAGAGCAGGAACCCATACCATTCAATAAGATATTTGCTTTTAAACAGGTGAGCAGTCAATGCTACCTGCTGATTGGTTGCTATGGGTTACTGTTCCAGAGAAAATGTAGTTCCTTTTATTACATAACCCAACTGGCTCCATTAGGATTATAGCACACATGGTACATTTCAGGCATTTTGCCTGCTTGTTCTTTGGTATGCATAAAATAAATTCCAAGAAACTCTCCCTTGCCTCCACCAGCTGAAAACACCAACAATGGCACTTTTCAGTCACTTTCAGACAAATGCTTTGGTGGCAATTGACAGGCAAGAAGAAATGTTGGTTCTTCCAGATGATTAGAAGGTAATTGTATAAGAGTTGGATAGACACTTTCAGCTGGAAAAGCCTGTTGGCAAAACACCAGATAGATATTCCTTAGGACGAAAAAGGGACAAAATCTAGGCAACGTGGGGCTAGCCTGGATTTCAGTTCGGGTAAGACTGAAAGGGAACTACTTATTTTCTGCTCTAAACATTATGAAAATATTTAGCACAAAATTAAGGTGACATACATAATATAATAAAAGGAGCAGAGTTTGTCCATGTCTAGTATCAACTAATCAGATGTTTGTTTTCAAGCAGCTGAGCTACAGAAAATCTACCTGCTATTGGTTTGTATGGTTACTTGACCACTAGAAAACTTGGCAATTTTTAACAGCACCCTCTTTTTGCATTAATAATATTCTCAAACATATTTACTTAACCTTATTTTAAGATAAAGGTGTATTGACTAAATATTGCATCCCATAGAGGAGCCTGAACTCATAAAGGTCTGGAATACACTCATCTAACTAGACGTTCCGTTATGTACATACAACTTTCCCAGAGACAACAGCAAACAAATACTGTATGAACATGTTGGAGGCACTTATTCATGGCCTGACTGGTGGATGCCTTATACAATATGCTGAAATGCTGGTATCATGGATAGAAGGTAACGTTTCAGTTACCATTATATATGTCAATTGTAATGGAGCATTAGCATAAAAGTACATTAAAGAAAAATGCCAAAAACATACAGTTCTACACCACAACACAAATGTAATGGAAATGCTACTTTCCATTTCCACTGACTATTTGTAAATGTACTTACTACTGAAAGGAGTATGTGTGCCATCCATTGCTCATTGTGACTACATGTGCATATGTCTGGGACAGAACTGGAGTTCTGACTATTGCTATATTGTTTGAATTGTACATGTAGTCGGAGCCAGGTTTTTACAGTACATTGACAACTTTAAACCCATTCAACTTTTTTTTTTTTTTTAATTCAATGTATAATGGATAGATGGAGAACAAAATCATCCCACTTATATAATTTCAATGTGCTAAAATGATTATTATTAATTCATAAAAAAGCATTTTCATCAGTCTATAACAGCTGGCAATTTCAAAATAAAAGAATATGCGTAAGATTCTGGCAAGCAAGGAAAGTGTCCAGCTTTATTGTCCAGAGTTATTGGTGTATATCATACAGTTGGATGATCCAGTCTGTGAGCATTCCCTGAACACTGTCAGGCACCCACTGGAAAACGGCATCATTGTGATGCTGATCCAATCAGACTGAGGACGCACTCTCTTCTCCGCAGGTCCTACTTGCAGTCTGTTCCTGTGTGACACACCGCCAGCTGTTCATTTAATTAGTTCCACTCATTAGCTGGATTGCCCTTTTTTTGAGTTATCTCTAAGTAATTAACCATTCTAAAGACTTGCGTAGTAGGAAGTTTGGGAACATCTAGATTTAGAAAGGAATATATTATTTTGAAAGTCACCTTTGTTCAAGAGCCATAAACCATTTTAAGACAGATTTAAAATGATCCATCTATGTTTTTGAACATCTCATGGAAGCAGAAAATATGCACAGACTAGACTCTATGAGCTGCCTGGGACCATTGGCTGTAAATATCCACCCACATTTTCTGGACCATTTATAGATATAAATAGTATTGACAACACAACGCTGTATGCTTTGCTGAGCCGCACAAATTGCAATTATTTTTCACTGTACGTTTACCAGAACATGAACAAAATGCTTTTTAACTGGTTTGGGTCAGCAGCACCAAAAATGTCAACATGTGGTATACCAAAAGTTGAGTTGTCTCTACTTCTGTTTGCTTAGCACCTTTCTAATTACACACATTTATTTTATATACAGAATTCTGCCCTTCAATATTACTCTTATACACATGACTTAGGCCTTACAAAGTTAACGTGTTAACTAATCATAGTGTGTTTAGCATGATGAGAATATTTACTAGCCCTTAAAGGAACAGTAACAACAAAAAATTAAATGTTTTAAAGTAATAAAAATATAATACAATGTTGCCCTGCACTGGTAAAACTGCTGTGTTTGCTTCAGAAACACTACTATTGTTTATATAAATAAGCTGCTGTGTAGCAATTGGGCAGCCATTCAAAGGTTAAAAGGCTCAAGTTACACAGCAGATAAGCTATGTTATAACTAGCAAATTTGTAATTAGTCTTTATATTGCTTCTTGAAACTTCATCTAGTTGCTAGGGTCAGTGATTGCAAGCTGAAAGCAATGTGATGTGGAAACTAGATTGGTATATTTTCTTATTACCATTGCTTATCTTTCTGTTCAGGTCCTTTTCAGGTTCATACTTTGTTCTGACATTCAAATGTCTGTTTTCTAAGGTAGCCATAGTAACCAGATAGCTGTTTAAACTTGTTTATATAGAAACTCTGTTATAGTTCTGAAATCTCTACTTCCATAACCTTCTCTCTATCTCGCACCACATTGCTATGCATCCCAGTCTCTATGGCAGCAAGAGGGTTAAAGGGTCATGACAATGCATTGCATTGTGGTTGTACACACAAGGGATCAGATTGCAGATAATAATATGTATACACACCTAGAATTTAAACAGCAGCATATTTTTTTACCCTATAATTTCCAGCCACACCTTTTAGTTGCTGAGGAAACCAATGTGCACCATTAAACTTTACCCTGTTTAGTTAGAGGGCGGGTGCAGAAAGGCTTGCACTTGAATGCTCAGAACACAACTTCAGTCATGAGAGTTTAATCTTGCTCCTTCCTTACATCCTGTGCCACTAACACTCACATCCTTTACTGCACTGACACACAACAAACAGGGAGCCCTGTAACCAGGAGGAGCCATCTGTAAAGAGCAGTCAGTGTAGAAATAAATGCAGGACCAGGATATTGCAAACCAATCAATTAGTGATGCACTGGATAAATAAATTGGGAACTAATTCAGATAATTCTGCTTTGCAACTCCAAAGATAAGAAGGTAGTGAGTATTTAACCAGAAACATGGTCACAACAAAGTGCAAGCGCAGCAACATTAGACAAATCCATAATCTAATCACATAAACTGTAGTCTGTATAAACCATTGTCAGTTATATTCAAAAATTTCAATATGGCCAATTTCTGGCATTGTAGGAGGCGTAGAGTTATACAGTAGCTAGAGGGCAACAGGTTATTGAATGCGTGTTGGAAATCTGTAACAACTATAGTCAATCAGTGGCTTTCCAGCTGTTGCTTCTCTTACAATTTCCAGCAGCATCAACAGATAAACAGGGGCTGGCACAGCAACAGCCCCAACATGTTTATTATTTTACTCCTGCTAAAATTCAGAACACAGGACAATGTAAATAACAATAAAGGCAAATATGTGAAAAACGGTACACCAATCTGGGTGACCTGCTGCATGCATGTGAAGTTTAACTGCTATATATACTATAACACCACACAGTATAATGAAAATGACAGATTAAGATTACATAATCCAAAATGTCTTTACAAATAATGCTCAGTTTCAGTTATTTTTCTTTGCTGCAGGGTGGATTAACGGCAGGTTTTCTTTTTACACGTCTGGTCTGTTTTTTTAGACTCCCCCCCCCCAGTAGTTCTAGGGGTAACCAGGTCAACAATTAAGTACTCACCCCAAATCACACATTAACCAGACTTACATTGAGTTTCAGTTCTATAGAGAATTAGCATTTGCCACCAAAATCTCAATTTTACTGGCCTTCAGGCTGTGTCCCCTTGGGCAGGACAGCCCCATACTTACGACACCTCTACTATACAGACTGTACATAAACGCACTATTACTTACATTCTCATATGCATTCACCTATATCAGCAGGTATATGTGAATATTTTTAATTCACTTTAACATCAATGAACCAAGGGCAGCCCTCCATTGTTGGAAACTCTTTCCTTTAGCTTAGACTTTGAAGAAGTTGTTAGATCAAGTGCAGATAATGACGGATGCACAATCATTTGGATTGCAACAATAAAAACTATATTATGATGAACACGTGCAAGAGGTTGTCCACTAGTGATGTGCGGGTCCCGCGCTTTCGGGGTCCTTTTATAGACCCGCACCGACGACGTCACAAAAGGGGCGGGGTGAGCAGACGTGAGACTATAAAACCGGAACCCAGAAGTCGGAAGCGAGGAGCAGTGCGAGGTCGACCTGAACCCGCCCGACCAGTGGGTAAACCCGCGGGTATCTGGACGGCCCGCACCTCACTATTGTTCACATAGCAGATCAACCCAGTCTATTACATGATCTGACCAAACATATAGATAGTAAAACTGAAATGAATGACTAATGGGCAAGCAAGTAGATCAGAACAGAGGACAGCCATTCCTGTGTTAGAAATAAAAACATAACATGCCATTACTGCATTAACTTGTGCACTATTGGAATGGTAGGTGACATTTTTTCCCCAAGTTTTAAGTGTTCCATCATTTTGGTTACATTAGAGGTTCAGGTTTCATTTCTGTACTTTATACAAGTACAATGTGTCGGTTTACATTGCCTTTCAACTAAACCTGCTTATCTTTCACTATCTTTGTTATATCAGCCATGGATGGACATCAGGTCCCCCATTCTGGTGCACAAACAAGATTTCGACATAAGGTAAGGCTTGCCATAGTAACAGTGTCCACAAAATGGCTCCTGCCTCCCGAAGGAAACAAGATTCAAATAATTTATATATAGTGTAATTAAAGTTCATTTTGCTTGACTAACGTGATAAAATAGGATTTGAAATATTTTTTCCAGGTGACGGGTCCCCTTTAAAGCAAGACAAGGCTTCTGTTAATTGCCAGATAGGAAATTGTCAACTGAGCATCAGAAACTAGAGTCCCCCGTGCACACAAGGTAATGTTTTATTATTATAGAAAATGGCTGTTATTTTTAAAATTTTAATTATTTGATTAAAATGGAGTCTAGGAGATGGCAGAGCTTTCTGGATAACACATTCCTAGATAACATATTCTAGTTTTGTACTAGTAGCAATCTTAGAATCAATGGGATGCTAAGATATGGGTACCACTAGTTCCTGGAATACAATATGTGCAGCATATACATATACAAGTTTTAGTGTAACAGCAGAAGAAGCAAAACAAGTGGCTGCTTGGGGACCCAGGAGTGCATGAGCTGTGATGTCCTGGCAGATGATCAATTTAAATATACTGTTATGATGTAGCTAACCATACTGAAAGTGTAGAGGATATAAAGATTGTTCTGCAGTGCCCATGAATATCTACTTAAACCACTGATCACCGTGCACTGCAGATGGCATTATTGTATTAATTTTTGAGGGACAGTTAAAAGTCAATACAATAATGAACTATTCAGACATTGCAGTGTTTTTGGCACTAATGTGTGAGGTATGACTTTGGTACAGGAAAGAATACACAAATCAGTAAGAGATTTCTGAAAGGTGTACTGAAACTTTTTCAGATTATTGGAATCTTCTGAGCCAATTTCCTGCAGGTGACACACACAAGAAAATGTTCTATCTTCAGCAGAACAGTCGCCTGAACTCCTAGGCCTTTTCAACTAAGTAATGCCAGAAAGTTTGTGTTGATGCAAAGCAGAAAATAGAGCATTTTAAGGAAGTATAAAATGTTACCCTGGGATTTTTTTAAGTGTCATTGTTCTTGTTAACATGTAGCCTATTAGTTGCACAAAAGGTGAAAATACCTTTAATTTCCTGGGTGTCTTGCTTTACATCGTTTTCCAGCGCTTATTTAGTTACTTACAATAGTTCTTTAGTTCCTGCCCAAATGTAACTTTTTTTTGAAACACCACAAAAATGAATCACGGGGCAAATTAATCAAGTTAGTTAAACTATTTGCATATTGTCCCTGTATGGAGCTTTATTTTCATCCCACTGCCCAAAAATATGCTAACTCCATATAGAGAGGGCCCTGGTTGACCTTAGAAACCCAGCTCTACCCAGCTCTGTAATGCCATCCAATATACTATTGTGCTTAATTGCAGACAAACAATACACTGCTTGAACAAGAGGTATTTCTCACATGCAAAGAACCAAGAATGAGTAAAGGAAAGTTTATTCTCGGATTATGGGGAAAAAAAGACCACCAAATGGTTAACAACCAAATAATACAGGAATCCTGTTGTACAGTTGGATAGTGACCCATGAGAGTTTTATCATCTTACCTTGAAGTAAGGCTCCATTTTTCTTAAAGAAGGTGCTTCCTGGCCAAAGGGTTGGGACTGATGTGCTGCAGACAAACAGAAAGACTGTTAAAAACAGAATAGAGGCAACAATGTGAAATAAAATTCCTGACAAGCAAGTTTTTTCCAGCACCAACATATTTCACAGCACTGTACAGTAGGGGGTACATACTTTAAAAGGGTTGTCCAACTATAAATGAGACAATTTGCTATTATTTTGTGTTTTTTGAATAAGCTATTGGTTCAGCAGCTCTCCAGTTTGCAATTTCAGCATCTGGTTGGTAGGGTACAATCTGCCAAAGCAACCAGGCAGTGGTTTGAATGATGCACTGGGAGATTAATCGCTAGCGATAAATCTCTGCTTCTGCAGGCGACTAATCTCCTGTAAGAGCTTTCCCATAGGCAAAAATGTGAAATGCTGGTGGTAAAACTCATGTGTCACTTCAGTCTCCCAATATCGCTTGAAGTTGCCTCAAGAGGAAACCTCACACAATTTTGGAAGTCTAAAGCAACTGGGTTTTTACCACCAGCAATTTACATTAATGCCTATGGGAAAGCTCTTACAGGAGATTAATCACCCACAGAAGCAGAAATTTATTGCTGGCGATTAATCTCCTAGTGCGCCATTGCCCCAAGAGACTGTGACATGACCAGGAGAGGGCCTGAATAGAAAAAGTAACAAAAACAACTAAATGGTGCCTGACAGGTTTATGTCTGCCAGGGTTGGAAGTTGAAGATGGAAAGAGGCAGAAGAGGCAAATAATAAAAAAAGTAGTGTTTTTAAAAAGTTGCTAAGAGAAGGATATTCTATTACATTCCAAAAGTTATGGTAAAGGTGAACTGCCCCTTTATGCATACAAATTATTTACAAATATGAACAGATACTTATGGTAAAGAGGGCTCTGCTTGTTCAAAAGAGGACAGTCTAGCTAGAAAAGGTGGTATGAAACAAAAGGTATCAAATTGCACAAAGTGCCACCGCACTAAATATTGAGTTTAGCAGGAGTAACAGGTATTAATTATATCATGAAAAACTGCTAATCTGGATGATAGAAGCATCATATTTTAGAGAGATTTCAGCACTGTTAACCCAGTATATGAGACCAAAGCTGGTATCATGGCCATTCTGTAATGAGATCTTTACAGCAAATGTAGCCTTTGTTACTGGAAATTACAGAAATTGTAGTTCTGTGAAAGAACTTGGTTTTACATGATACATTATGCATTTAGCTTAAGCCACTGAATGGCAATAACATTTTTGTAAATGTATTACAATGATAGAGACAATACTGCTGTACCCCTTTCTTACACAGTATGCTTTACACCCCCCCCCCACACCCCACGTAACGAGTGTTACGACCTTCTTAAAAATCAGAATAGGAAACGGTGTAAAGCAGCCTCTTCAGTGACACTTCACTGGATTTAAGGACTATTCTCTAGCTGGCGAGTCATTCACGAAAGAGCAGTTTACATCTCTTTCACGCATTCATCTTCATGCCTTCAAAGAAAATAAAAAGCAGGAGATGCTAAAGCAGCACAAACCATGCAGTCTATTCCCGTGTGCTGTTTCCAGCCAGTGCCACCAAACCTTCATGTTAACTGGGGAGATACCACTAGCAAACCAATTTTACCTACCCAAACACACATCATATAGTGCAAGAGCAGCAAATAGTATGCCACTCATTCAAATGACACCAAATTTACACAAAAACTGTCATTCTTTAAGGAAACATATGCAAACGCTATTAGGAGGATGGTAGTATTACAACAGGCTGATGTAACTTTTTCTCTTGAAAGATTATTGAATCAAACCCAAGATTTAGGGAAGTGGCACACATGTCCGTTTTGGTGGAGAAAACACGTATCCACCTTTGTGATCACATTGTTGGCCTGGGAGCCCGTTTTGGCCAACACTACAAGATCTCACTAAAAGGGAATGGATGTTTCACGTTTTCTATTTAACAATGTTTTATTGAGTTTTCATAAACACAACAGATTATGGTTTACAACATATGAAGTATGTCAAGAAAAGCATAAAAAAAGAATATACAATGCTGCATGACATACCAAGGAATTAAACAAATGAGTACATATACTTAAAGTCAAAGAATCCAAAGGGAAATAGATAAAGCATTGTTTCACGTTTTCGTGTCCTTTTGTTATAGACTTGTGCACAAAATCACATCTCATACTAATAAAATGGTGTATAACTGTCTTGGTCTCTAAGCTTCTTTGAATGGAATGGGCCCTAACACAGAACTAGTTTTGTACGATTCTTGCACCATATGATATAAACAATAATGAACCTTAAAAAAAAGGATTCCACAGACATACCATCACAAACTAATGATATAATTCCAGGCTTGGGGATTGTCCTAATGAGATTACATTGACACTCGTATATGTGGTGTTTCTCCAAATGTTCTTGGTGTTTATTTTGGAACAAGATATGATTTCATATTAAATCTTGCAGGTCACACTATGTATGGCCCTGGCTCAGTTGAGAACAGGCCATGTGTTCACTAGCGGATATTTGCAGTGTTTTCTGTGCCGCATTTTTTTTGTTTTTTGTTTTAAAAGCCATCTGCTACGTAAATACACTAGCTGTTTCAACCTTTGGTAATGGCAAAATACACTAGCGTATTTACACGGCGGTCGGTTCACGGCGCGGATCACGCCAAAACCGCTGCTAATATCCACATGTGTGTTCAGGGCCTAAAATGTTTGCTGGAGTTAGAACATTAAAAAATACCTTTACATACAGATATTTAGGTACAGATAAACAGACTAAAGGACATTATTTTATACTCACTTTTTATACAACCCAAACTTTTGAGGGGCCACTTGGAACAAAAAAAGCTTAGTAAATTATACCCAATGTTACTGTCAAAACAAATTGTTTTTACATTTGCTGCCCACGTCTTAGTAGCAGCTAATACCACAATTACCAGTTGCTTAGTGACAGTCAACAATGGCTGCTCTGAAATCGAGAAATGCTCGGAGCAAAATCTGTCCTGGGAAGACGTTCATTTAAAGGTGAATGCTTGTAGCGGTTTGTTTAAATGTAAGCTTCTAGTGATATATGGTTACCTCCTACAGATATGTGTACCGCTGGTACGGACACTACACTGCACTGGACAGATTTGAACTAAAATCACTTTGGGGGGTTATGTAATAAAAGGCACTAAATTTGCCCAGGAGCAGTAACCCATAGCAACCAATCACAGGTAGAATTTACCAGTCACATGTTTAAAATCGTACTGGTTGCTATGGGTTACTGCTCCTGGGCAAATGTAGGGCTTTTTTTTAACTTTTGGGGATTTAAGTCTAAACTTCAGTGCAAATATTCTAGTGCTTAATAAGTTAGAAAAGTATTATTAAATGAAATATCAAGAAGGAAAAAGTCAATGAGCTCTCATTCACATTAGGAATACATTCATAGGGACGCGTCTGGGAGTTGCAAGCTTGGGAAATATACCAGTGGAAATAAGGTCAAAGTGCAATGTGATCACAGATTTGGTGCATACAATAGAGTCTCTGTTGAAAATGTGATGGAGAGATGAAAATGATTCACTGACTCTCACAAATTATTGAATTCATATTAAACCTGCTGGCAAGAATAAGCTGAAGTTCATAACACAGAACAGTATTACTGATAGAATCTCTCAATATAAGGTCATGTGAATGCATTCTTTATACATAAGGGTCTAGGAGTTTGTAATATTATAGGTGTTACTGTGAAAATGTAAAGTTTCTATTTGTAAAAATGACAAACAGTTCAATCTCCTCTCAACATACTGTGTACAGGCTCATTTTACGAAAAGTATCTGAACAATTAAGCATAGAAATTTATGAACAGCACCACCCAAGCCTTTATTCCATCACAGCTAATCCCTGGACAAAACAAGTAATGTTTTAGGAAAACCACTAGAGAACATACAAACTCCTTGCAGATCTTTCCCTGGCCTGGCTGGAATAAAACATAGGACCTCAGCGCCACAAGGCAGCAGTACTAACCACTGGGCCACCGTGCTGTTGCAGCATAAACCCTAATTATTATTATTATTGTTTAATTAACGTGTTTAATCATGTGCTGGGGAGTTACTGTGTTATCCACAGTAGAGAATGAGGTATATGGATTTAAGCATAGGTCTTAATTTTTTTCACATATGAGGGATGAGTGATATCCCTGCAGTGATCACCAACCATTTGGTTTGTTGGTGTGCCATCACCATTAATGTGGACATGGTCTTGTCATAACATGGGTGTGATTTAAAGTGGGTGTGGTTTAAAAATAGGGAGTGGTCAACACTGGGTTCCATTTTTGGGCCTCCACCATGAAGCCAGAAACGTTTCGGCCCTCTGTACCACAGAAGTTGGACAGCACTGATCTACAGTAAATGAAGCCAATCTTGCAAATTATTTGGTGTACATTTTATGGTGTCAGCATATTAGCTCTAGTCTGTATCATAAACCTTACTGGGAATTTCCATTGTGCAGTGAATGTGTTAGAAAGACAGATCCGTTGCCATTGCAGAGGGGCTGCCAGCAGTGATTGGTGTGGGAGCTGCTGTTTCTGCTTGTCAGGCACATGGTTTGCATCATGTTACAATAGCGGTATGCATCTCTATGGAGACCAGCAACTCTGGAATACAAGGGTGACCAATCCTTTTACCCCTCCTCCTCTCCTCCCGGGACCATTTCTCTGACAACAGAAACATTATATAGATAGGGACTTTGCTGGAAGCTGGGGAATCTCAAGTACTATATCATTTAATTGTAGTGACAGGTATTAAGGTTTCATTTTTTTGCAGGAAACCTATTGTTCCACTGCATTTCAGAGCATTCAAGCACTCAATACAGCTTTTATTTACTCAAGTATTTATCAGGGACTCAAACAGATTTCTCACCTGCTTAAGAGAACTGATTTATCTGGTTTTCTGGCCCAAAAGTACTCAACCCTGCCCTGCTGTTTCCCATTGAAGTGAACAGGAGCCACAATAGGTGGTCACAGTCTTTTGTCAGCTGACTAAAAAAAGCACCTTGTGTACTATTAGCAAATACAAAGTCAAAACACTTAAAGGACCGGTAACATCAAAAAATTTAATTGTTTTAAAGTAATAAAAATATAATGCAGTGTTGCCTTGCACTCGTACAACTGCTGTGTTTGCTTCAGAAACACGACTATTGTTTATATAAATAAGCTGCTGTGTAGCCATCGGGCAGCTATTCAAAGGAGAAAAGGCTCAGGTTACACAGCAGATAGCAGATAAGCTCTGTAGAACATAATGCTATCTGTTATCCACTATTTAACCTGTGCCATATAGCCATTTTTCAATTTCCGCCATTGCTACACAGCAGAAGCAAACAGATCAGTTTTACCAGTGCAGGGCAACACAACATGATATTTTCATTACTTTAAAGGAATTGTTCAGTGTAAAAATAAAAACTGGGTAAATAGATAGGCTGTGCAAAATAAAAAAATGTTTCTAATATAGTTAGTTAGCCAAAAATGTAATGTATAAAGGCTGGAGTGATTTGATGTATAACAAGTCTGTCAGAACACTACTTCCTGCTTTTCAGCTCTCTTGGTTTACACTGACTGGTTACCCTGGCTACCAGACAGTAACCAATCAGAGACTTGAGGGTGGGCCACATGGGTCATATCTGTTGCTTTTGAATCTGAGCTGAATGCTGAGGATCAATTACAAACTCACTGAACAGAAATATACCATGTGGCCCCCCTTCAAGTCGCTGACTAACTCAGAGTTATAGAGCTGAAAAGCAGGAAGTTGGATTCTGGCTGTTTTATTAGACATCTGTTCACTCCAGCCTTTAAATATTACATTTTTGGCTAACTACCGGTAACTATATTAGAAACATTTTTTATTTTGCATAGCCTATCCATTTACCCAGTTTTTATTTTCACACTGAACTATTCCTTTAAAAAACTTACAGTTTTTGGTGTTACTGTTCCTTTAAGTTGCCATTAAAGGAACAGGAACACCAAAAAATGATGTAAAGTAATGAAAATATCACATAATGTTGCCCTGCACTGGTAAAACTGGTGTGTTTGCTTCAGAAACACTACTATAGTTCATATAAACAAGCTGCTGTAGCAATGACGGAAACTGAAAAAAGGCTATATGGCACTGGTTAAATAGTGGATAACAGATAACACCATTATGTTCTACAGAGCTGATGTGTAACCTGAATATTTTCTCCTTTGAATGCCCCCATTGCTACACAGCAGCTTATTTATATAAACAATAGTAATGTTTCTGAAGCAAACACAGCAGGGCAACACTGCATTATATTTTTATTTCTTCAAAACTATTTAATTTTTTTATGTTACTGTTCCTTTAAGTACCAGCAAACCAACGTTTCTAGTAGTGCAGTAATTGATTGGGTGACAAAGGGTTCCAAGTACTGTGTGAGCCCCGATTTAAAGGGTAACAGCACACAGGGAGATTTGTCACCTGCATTAAAAATTTGCTACCGCACACAATAAACTTCCTCAAAAATGGCTTGCTTTTCTCTTACCTTTTAATCGCCCAAAGTAAATTACTTTACTTGCGGTGATTTGGCTTATCGCAGGAGATAGCCTGCTCTCCAATTAGTTCCTAGGGAACTCAAAAAGCTGAAAATAATTACATATTTATCTAATAATATGCTACTTACAGATCCTAGCACAGTAATATTTTCAATTACTGTTACCTTGTATTTTATGTTTCCTTAACTGTTTTGCCCAGTAGTTGGCCAGCTCAGGCATGGGCTTTTGGAGAAAGCCACAGGACACTGATCTGGCACTCCAACCTCCAAACTGGATTGTTTCACTCCCTCGAGCAGAATTGCTGCATTATGCTCTGAACAAAGCCAGGAGTTTTTTAATTCCATAATCTCATTTCAAATGCTCTTGCCCAGTGTCCATTCGTTTAGCCCTGAAATTGCAATCCTCTTGCAGTAATCAGAAGTACTAATTGGTGCCAGCAAGCTGGTTCCCATTGCTGACATGTCTGCGCCCTCTGTTTAGTTTGTCTGTGTGCCGGGGAAGCCGCCCTCCGTTCCCATTATAGTGCCATGTAAACAGAGCCGTGCATAATAGGAATGAACAAAACTGGAAGGATAAATTACACAGCAAGATGGAACGTAAGTAAAGAAATCCATTTTCCATTCACTTTGTTGCAACCGAACTCCTGGACCTTTAACCTTCTATTGACTGGATAAAAATAGGCTTCAAGGCCTGGACTACAAAAGCCAATATGGCAGAGAAAGAAATCACACTACACAGTCACCACAGCTAGTCTGAAAAGAAAGCAGCAGCATTTCCATTCCGTGACTGATGATTCCCCCTGTACAGCCTGTCTCAAGATTCCCTGGTAATGCTAATGGTACAGTTAGTGGTTTGGGGGAATTTAGCCCACCATATTTTTTTTCTCACTAAAAACAAGGTGTGACAGTGCAGCTTAAATGTATGAAAATAGAAAGGTGGACATTTATACCGTATCCATCTACTCTGCCCCGTTATGCTTGAGGACGGCTTGGTTGCAAAACAACATGAATCAGAGATTCTGTGGCCACCTTTAAGTTGTTTGCAAATTCTTAAAGGGGTTGTTCACCTTCAAACAACTAGTTGGTTTCAGATAGATCACGAGAAATGATGACTTTTTCCAATGACTTTCTATTTTCTATGTGTTTTTCTAGTATTGTGTAAAGTGTAATTTCTCTCCTTCTGAAGCAGCTCTGGGAGGGGGGGTCGCCGATCCTGTAAACTGTTCTAAATTGATACATTTAGTTGATACATTTCTTATCTTTGTCCCTGCTGAGCAGAATCTCTGTTTCATTACAGGCAGCTGTTAGAATTGATACAATAGTTGCTAATACTCCAGAGATGCTGCTGAGAAATGTATCAACTACTGTAAATGTTGCAAAATCGTAACAGTTTAGAGTCTGCACCTGAATTACTGAGCTGCCAGACTGAAACCCCAGAGACACAAACATTCAACTTTAAACTTAGATTTTGGAAAAAACAAATATATATAATGGAAATTAATTGAAAAAAGTCTTTATTTCTGGGGAACAATCTAAAAACAACTGAATTGAAAAACGTGTTTGGAAGGTGAACAACCCCTTTAAACGGTCAGTAACACCACATATGAAAGTTTCCATTCATATTTAAACGAATGGAAAATGTACGCTTATTAAAAGTGTGTTCTCTCTGAAACGCTAAGTTGTATGGCATGTAACAGAAGGAGTGAATTATGGAGTTCAAAATGCCAATAACTGCTTCCTATATGTTAAATGGGAAGCATGCTGAAGATGCCAGCAATGTCAAGTTGGGAAGAATTTGGATTGAGATGACCATGGAGGTGAAATGATCAGGTAAGAGACAAGCTATTTATAATACAGTAAGTTAACAGAAAAGTAAAGGTTAAATGACTGGGTGGATGGCAAGCTATGGGCATCCCAAGTGAATATAGTCGCTCACCTGTTACCCTGGGCTGTTGCATTTTTTGAAGAAGAAGATCACCAACACAGGGTAACATGTAGGGTTGCCACCAGGCCGGTATTTTACCGGCCTGGCCAGTAAATATGGTGGTTGATCCCAATGTTATTAATAGGGAAAAAAGATAAATATATAGGAAGGCAGGTACAGGTATGGGACCTATTATCCAGAATGCTCAGGACCTGGAGCTTTCCGGATAACGGGTCTTTCTGTAATTTGGATCTTCACACCTTAAGACTACTAGAAAATCATTTAAACATTAAATAAACCCAATAGGCTGGTTTTGCTTCCAATAAGGATTATTTATAACTTAGTTTAGATCAAGTACAAGCTACTGTTTTATTACTATAGAGAAAAAAAATTAGTTTTCAAAAATTTGAATTCTTTTATTATAATGGAGTCTATGGGAGATAACGGGTTTCCGGATAATGGATCCCATACCTGTATTTTTTTCCAGAAAAGGTGGCAACCCTAGTAACATGTGAGAGACTATAGTACTGGTACGACTTGTGGAACACCTCACATCCATCAACTTTTTCTCCCAGTCTCCCCTTTGCCAGTTCTGGCAGTACTGAAGCCTCAGGGGAAATCTGGTATTGCACATGATCTCAGATCTCAGATCTCATGATCTCAGACTTCTAGTCAAACATGGCACACTTAGTCTGTTAAAAGGACAATTTCTATTTTATTTAATAATGCGGCAAGGAAATTCTATTCACACTAAGCAACACATTCCATAAAGGTTTACCGGTCTGCCCTCCATGTGAAGGACTGTGAAAGAACCTGTCTCTGAATCCTGTTGTACTCAATAAAAACAGCTATTTTGATCTTGCACATCAATGTTTAAATGACGAGTGAAGAGGAATGCCATTACATCTAAAATGAGTTTTAAAGCCACTATAATCAGATACAAAATAAGCAGACAGCTATTATAATAAGCACATACCTCCACCTCTGCCATATTCTGCCAAATTCCATTAACAGGTTTCAAAAACACAGTCCACTGCAAATTAGAATCCACGCTGTCCTTAAGGTACACTTTAAATTAGTTGATAAGCAGGTGGCTAAAGACAAAGCTCCTTTTTATTTACTCAATGTCATCTTCTATGCCCCGGCAGCTGATACAAACCAAAACAACACTGGCGATCCACAAGGACAGGCCAAAGAGCACAACATCTGACTGATTGGCCATGAATCTTTTGGTTGGACCACCCTAAGGACAGTCAATGTATAGCCACCACCTTCTTCTACAAGCAATGTTATTGCAAAATATTATTGCAATATAATGCTATAGAGTTCAGAATTCACCAAGTTTTACTTGTTTCGGGTGCCCATGCACATTGCCCCGCTTTACATTTAAATTCAGGTTCAGTTGCCACATCTCCAGTTCCACCAGACACTGAAGTTACTGAACACATCAGTACTCTGGCCATTACTGACCGCGTGCAGTGCCATAAGAATCTTTCCTCACTGGAGGGGACAACAGCAAAGTTCCTCCTTTCACCTGAACAATTGGACAACATTTGCATCCCCTAAATCGAAGCGCTGCAAGTGCATTGCCGCAGGCGATTTTTCATTTTAGCAGGGGGAAGGCAGTTCGGGGAGACTGTCGCCTTGAAGAAGAGGAGATTAGTCCCCAGGCGACTAAATCTCCCCGAATCTTCCTGTGTGTAAATTGCAAACTGGAGAGCTGCTGAATAAAAAAGCTAAAAATAATAAAAAGTAAAAAAAATGCAAATTGTCTCAGAATATCACTCTCTAAATCATACTAAATGTTAACTCAAAGGTGAACAACCCATTTAAAAGAGAACTTCACGTTAAATTAACTTTTGGTAAATTGGAGCTGGAAGTAAGCAAATTTCCTCATGTTTCATATTTTGTATATTTTTTTTAATTAATTGCTCTACTATTCTACCTCTATTCTGTGTAAATACAACAAAAAAATATTGTTTGTATGACTTTATTCATTTCCTCTCTTTCATCTTAGGGTAATGGAACACACTGTGGTGGTGCAAATGCTGTGTGTGCTATTACTCGTGATGAGCAAATCTGTCCTGTTTTGCAAAATTCGCATAACTGCTGATAAATTTGCAAAATGTTAATAGGTGATACATTTTTTTACCCGCAACAATTTTTTTGAGCACACAACTTTTATACTCACTCCAAATGCATTAAAGACGATGGGCATTTTTTCATGCAGTGACTTTTGACAACTTTTTGTCTATATGCATTAAAGTCAATGGGCATTTTTTCTCAAGTTGTTTCTCACTCAAAATGCATTAAAGTCAATGGACGTTTTTTTCTTGCTTTAACTTTTTTGTCTCTGCAGTTTTGCAAAAAAATGTGCAGGTGGTGAAATGTGGAATTTTGCTGCAGATCCATGCCTGGCAAAAAAATATGTGCTCATCACTAGCTATTACCCATAATTCTGATACTCAGAATACTAGGTTACTAGGGTCTGTGAATTGTCTGAAAATATCATGAACTATAAGGTGAGCTTTTCCTTTATTTTCTCTCATTCACAAAAAACAGTAAAGCTTTTCCCCTGCTACCTCACTGTAATGGGTTACCATACTTATCAATGCAAAATAAAGAGCGCAGCGAATGATACGCACTGGGAAAATGCACGATGTCGATGGCTTACAGGAATCACTAAGCCACACATGGTAATGTTCAGCTCTTTAGCCACACCAGCTCAAGTCTATGCATTAACCACTGGAGATTTCTGCAGCTCTCGGAGGCAAATGTAGCCAGACATTTGTTTCACCGTGACAGATCTTTCCAAGTGATGTTTTCCTGGGGCTGTACGACCAACAAAAATGTTCTGATTGATGATCAGACATGTCAGAATGAAATGCTTTCCCTTTATGGGCTACGTGGGGGAGGTAATGGTGGCTCTGCACACTGTAACATCTTTGCTGCCCTAAAAAAAATAGCAAAATGCCATTGCTTTTATTGTAATGTTATTTGCGGGCAGGGGGAGGTTTTTAGCTGCACTTCACGCCACAATTTTCTTGTGCACTCTTTTCCCCCAGAAGCTATCTGACCTCAAGTTGTCATATCAGATAATTCATGCCATTGCTGATTTAAAAAATAAATAAATACAGACAAAAGCAGGTACCACATCTCTGAAGAAAAATCTGGGAGCCAACTGTAGCCGCTATGTGGGGTTATTTGTTGCCATGGTAACTGTAGTTATACGTGCAAATGTCCTGTCCTTTTGCCAGGCAACTAACAGTCTTGTAATCCAACTGCACCTGTCTCCGCTATGTGTTGCTATAGTGACGCTCCAGTTGCCATAGTTACCATCACGCTAATCGCCTTGCTAGGGCAGACTTTCAGCAGTATTCCCCTAAAGCCAAGCTGTTCCTCCCATCTCTCACTAAATATTGACTGTCTGGGCATGTGATGGAATGCTCATCAATAGACGGAGGGAAACTTCATTAAATGTTCTTCCAAAAAAAAAAAATATATATATATGTATATACACATACATACATATATCTCTATAGATTGTCAGTTCCTTTGGAGCAGGGGGACTGGTGTGAATGATGTATAATCTATGTAAAGCTCTGCAGAATATATTGGCACTATATAGTTAAATAATATCATGCCAAACACTCCAGCGGAAAACTTAAATATGAAGACCAGCCCATTCAATCTTGTAAGAGCAATGGGAAATGGTGTTTTGCCAACTATGTTTTTAGTAGCCCAAACATATGAAGCCAAATGCTTGAAATCACCCTCCATTACTCTTTATGACAACTGCCTGAAAACACTTGTTCAACCACTTTCAGGAGATCTGCACTGCCAAAATGGCTTGAATAAGGCATAAAGTTTTCATGTATAACATTAATTAAAGGAACAGTAACACCAAAAAATGAAAGTGTTTTAAAGTAATGAAAATATCAAGTAAAAACTGGTAAAACTTATGTGTTTGCTTTAGAAACTATAGTTCATATAAACAAGTTGCTGAGTAGCAATGCGGAAATTAAAAAAGAATATATAGCACAGGTTAAATAGTGGATAACAGATAACATTATGTTGTACAGAGCTTATCTGCTTTCTGCTGTGTAACCTGAGCCTTTTCGACTGTGAATAGCTGCCCCCATTGCTACACAGCAGCTTATTTATATAAACAATAGTAGTGTTTCTTAAGCAAACACAGCATTATATGTTTTATTATTTTAAAACAATTACATTTTTTGATGTTACTGGTACTTTAATGAATTCATTTAGCTGTTGTGTTACTACGTAAAGGTGGACATGCAAAGGCTGATAAAACCTGCTGACTGGGTCTGGCAGCTTATTGGCCCCCATATGGGGGTCCCCTGATAGGACTGCCCAATCAGGATCTGCCCAAAAATTGGGCAGCTATTGATTAGTCAGGTTTAAAAATCATTCTGGGTTAAGGACTGCATCAGATTGTTAATGGGGTGCTCACCCCAATGGCCTTCATTTACCATTGTTGTGATCCCCACATTATAACATACATCACATCTCATACATCACATTGTTCCAGGGTGAGTGGCATTGCTGCCATTTCTGCTAATTAAATGGGATACAATCTCCATCTCAGTATCCATCTTGATATGTATTCTCTTTGAGGTATCTGCCTCACAGAGAATGGTTAACAAACTGAAGACAGGGGCATCTAGGCAAACAGGCACCAGGAGCACAAAGGCACACCTCAAACTATGAGTAATTCAAGTATCTAGTTTATTATAAATTCCCCATTAATCAGATCTGACCTTTTTCTAAATTGCGGTCAACCTGGCTAATTATTATCAAACGGATAGTGGAACTTACTTGGGGGGGGGGGGGCAGGGGTGCAGAGTAGTATCATATACTGCTCTGTGATAACATCAAATCCCAGTCACTCTGTTTAGAAAGGGTCATCCTCCCAATTACTTACGTCTCATCAATTCATCCATATATTGGTAAAACCATATGTAATCTGCATGCATGCCACTTTACCTTACTGGCCAATATCACTTTAAAAAAGATCACACTGAGATGAATATGTTATATTCAATTAAACTAATGTGTATGCATTATATATGCTAGCAGGTGCTACAAATTAATTTCTAACTATAGAAAAGACTTTCTGTTGTCCATACAAGTCAACAGTCAGATGACAAGCTACCCAGACTATCTTATATGTGCAATAATAACAGATATGCCTTTTGTCAAATCTGCTCAATACGGTACATTCTTATTGGGAGGGGGGGATGTTTTTATAGTTTGTAATATATTTTATTGTAAGCACCTGAGCAGATACAGTGGTACAAGATATTGCAATACAAGCTCAGATACAGAGCATCAGGCATGTCCTAATGCACATAGATGAAGAATTCCACATTATTTTGCTTGAAATTTTTGGACAAGAAAAGTTTCAGTGTTTCTTGTGTCTTTGCTCAGTGGCCTAGATCTAATGGTGCGTGACCCAAGTTCATCTTTCTTTGAGCTACACACACCCACATTTTACAAAAGCTATTATCAATTAGAAAGGCACTGTGCTCTGCTGGCTGACTGACAGAAGTACTGCACAACAAATAGAGAGTAACCACAACAAAACAGGTCTGGTGCTTGGTAGCATGGAGACCATGAAACATAAACCTAAGGAGTGTCTATATTTTACTTGCTACAAACAGGACAGGAACACTATGTGTAACCTGCTGATATGTGCACCCAAGTGACTTTACTGAAGAAGGCTTTTGATTTATCTTCTTCTGGTTGTCTTTTATGAAGTTGCTGGAGACTGCAGATAGGCCCATGAATGGGGCATCACATGCACAGACTACAGCAAAAGGTAAGTTAGCTAGTGGCACAATAAGCAAATAATTATATTAAAACCCATTCAATCTCTCCAGCCATGTCATTGAGCACCTGCACTTCAGTTCTTGTTACAGTTTTATTCCACTCTGGCTTTAACTTTCTAAAGAGGTAGCTCACACAGACACGCCTCTCTCTCACTTTCACATACACATATATAACTGATGTGTTATGGGCAGTCCAAATGGGACCATTGTTTTAACTAGATTGGGGAACACATTTAAGTATAATCTAAGGATCCAGTATTCTGTTTGGGATTTCCCCCGAATCAGAGCATTTTTCAGCAGGACAGAATGCGAAAATCATCAAAATTGTTGCATTGTTTGAGTGAGCATCAACTTTTGACGTTTGGAAAATGCATGTTTTTTCTCCAATGCTAAAGTTAATATGTGTAGGATTTAGTTCTGGATTCTGACAAATCCTGCATGAAAGACTTGGTATTTAATTGAATCTCAAAAATAAAGATTATTTGCATACCTAGTACAATCCAGAGAAATCTCAATTTCCCATAGGGAGGCAGGATACCAGAAACTTCGGCAATGCCTTTAAATAATTTATTTCAGCAATTTCCTGCTAAAACAAATGATTTAAAGGCATTGCCAAAATTTCTGGTATGCTTCCTCCCTATGGGAAATGGGAGTATGAAGACTGGCTTGGAAATAGCCTGAGGAGTTGAATGCACCCAAAAGAAAAAGTAAGCGGTGTGCCGAAGAAATTGTGCATCAATCCAGAGAAATGGCATTTAATGTATGAGATATTCAGTGCTGGTGAAGACAAAGTGAAATTACCAAATCAAGAGAGCAAGCTACAACAGCACCCTTAAATTTACTATGAACTTCTTTAAATGTGGGACATAGAATTGCTACGTACACATATATGGGGTATATGGTAGGGTAGGCAAACCCCACACAATATGCAATCGTGTAGGCAGCAGCTTTCTGGAGGTAGTATGGGATCCCTTTGCCAGGAAACCGTTATCCAGAAAGCTCCAAATTACAGAAAGACCATCTCCAATAGCAAATAATTTTAATTTTACATTTTTTCCCATTTCTCTGTAACAGTAAATGTGCAACTAAGCTGCATGAATCCATATTGGTGGCAAAACAATCGTATTGGGTTCATTTAAAGTGAACTGGACCTATTCATTTGCAGTATATCAGGGGTCCCCAACCTTTTTCACCCGTGAGCAAATGTAAAAAGAGTTGGGGAGCAACACAAGCATGAAACAAGTTCCTGGGGTGCCAAATAAGGTCTGTGAATGGATATTTGGTAGCACCTATTTTGGCAGCCTATAATAGGCTCTGTTTGGCAGTACATCTGGTTTTTATGCAACAAAAACTTGTCTCCAAGCCTGGAATTCAAAAATAAGCTCCTGCTTTGAGGCCACTGGGAGCAACATCCAAGGGGTTGGGGAGCAACATTTTGCACACGAGCTACTGGTTGGGCATCACTGCAGTATATAAGTTTGTACTTTTACATATTTAACAATTAAACATATGCTGTATGCTTCATGCCGAAGTCTAAATTAAGCACTTACCTTTGATATGCCTGAGGAGATGTGGGTGGGGTGTTGAAAACATGTGAGTAGGGATGATAGGGGGTCTTTTTCAAGGCTTGTATCAGGTTTTGTCTATATTCAGGATCTATGCACCACAGAGAACCTTTGCCAATGCTCTGCAACAACAAAAAAATGCTAATCAATGCTTGTATTCTACCTTAGTCAAAACAGACAATATAATACAATTAAGAACCAAGGTGTGAACACTGCATGGGTTTACAATATGAATCTGGAGTGTAATCAATGCAGGGGTTTAGGGTAATGCAAAGAGAGGCAATTTCCAGTGATAACGCCGGATTGCCACAAGTATATGTTTTACTTGCAGCGATCTCAATATTATAATATGCTCGTTATGTAATGCAAATCATATGTAATTATTAGAACATAATTAAATGCATTTTACAAATTATATATTCTTAGTTCAGTATCTGCATTTCTATCTAATATTAATGACATATTAGTGCCTCTACGACTCCTGGAAGCACCTGAGCTATTGGATTAATGACACATAAGCAGTTTTGATTTCCGCTACTGAAACACTGGCGGCCAGAGCGTGGCTTTCTGTCTGTTACCACTTCCTACAGAACTCCGCATTAGTTAAAGCCCACACCTTGGTGACAGGTTGACCTTCGCTCTTAAAGCCACAGCATGTGTTTTAGTGCAGAGATCCATAAGTCACCGCTAATTACTATTTTTACTATAGTTGATGGGAAGCAATGACATGCACTTATGGTAACTGTGGTAAATAACAGTGTTTAGTAGCCTTAGAAAGCCAACTAACGCTGTATGAGTCAGCTTAAACTAGCAGCAATCTCTCTTCAACAGATTTAACCCTGTAAATTCTGCATGTCAGCAGCAGCAGTCCCCTTATCTCTCTTGCCTCAAATTGTTTGCCTGACTCTATCTAACCTGTTCAGGTGCCTCCATGCAATTATACAATGCCGTGAATCCCTAAACTAGAAGTTTGCTACATTGTAAAATACATCATGGAGGCACACCTATCTGATAAACATTAATACAAAGATGCAACACCAACACTTTTTTTTGTAATTAAAATGTTTTTATTGATTTTTGAGGAAAGATAGTAAGATTAAAAAAGAAATGAACTTTGGTGCATGTTTATAACAGCAATTTATCAGTCGGTATCAAAACAGATAGCTCAGTCAATACTAAATGGCTTTGCAGACGACAACTCTGATAACGTTAATGCTTTAAATATAATTAATTTGCATATAAACATTGTGGTAAGAATGTATTTACATACAAGCTAATCCCTTTACAGTTCATATTTGGTTAGGCCAGAAGCTGATGATCACAATGTACTAAATTCATACAAAAAGTGCAGAATCCAAAACCAAGTTCTGGTTTCCGTCACGTGCATCCTTAAATATTGTTTTCATGTTTTGTTTGTTGCTAGTCAAACCCTTCCTTATTCCCTTTGTCCTGACAAGAACCAGCTCACACCACAAGGTCTTGCAAGTAAAGAGTGAACCAATGTGGGTGTGGTTGGACAGCATGCCTCCCCCTAAAATCCTGCCACCATAGGCCCAGGCCTTGGTGGCGTCTCCATAAATCCGGGCCTGTTTAGTCGGTGGTGTGATAATCCAAAAACAAAACAGCACTTAAAGGAGAAGGAAAGGTTAAAACTAAGTAAGCTTTATCAGAAAGGTCCACCTAAATAAGTAAACCCTCAAAGTAGTTCTGCTTGGAGTCTCCTGTCAAAAGAAACACAGCATTACTTTCCTTCTATTGTGTACACATGGACTTCTGTATCAGATTTCCTCCCTTCAGCTTAAATCTCCTTGCCCTGGGCAAGAGCATGCTCAGTTTGCTCCTCTTCCCCCCCCTTCTCTGCTGAGACCAGAGCTATAAGTGAGCAGGGAGAGACTCAGGCAGGAAGTGATGTCACACCAAGCTAATATGCAGCTGCTATCCTAAACAAGCAGAGAGCTTCTACAGCTTTTTACTCAGGTATGGTAAAACATTCTACAGAATAAATATAGCATTCTAGCTTGCATTATTGCAACAAGTGTCTAAGATTTTATGCTTTCGTTACCAACTAAGTGTAAGCTGATTATTGTAAATATATTTTTTACCAATTACCTGTATTTTAATAAAAAATATATTTACAGTTTTAACATGTGTGTATTCAATTATGCTTCCATACCTAATATGGGTATCTCCAATATGGATGCACCCTGGAGGTACCTGAAGAGTTCCAGAGCGTATGTTGGCATTAGCATCCCCTATGTTGGCATTAGCATCCTCTCCTGGCTGCAGCTGGAACAATTGTATCAGCCTGGGTGCAGACACACATGGCTGATTTCGATTTAAGAAAGCAAAGTCTTGTGTCTCTTCTCCGAAATCAGCAACATGTGGCTGCACCTAGGCAACACTATTGCTCTGGGTGCAGGCAGGACAGGAGGTGAGTGCCAGCCTAGGGGCTGATACTCTCCTGCATATTTCACCAGGCGGATATTCAACCCTGTCTGGCACATATGCATTTCTGCTCCAAAATCCACTCGGTGTGTCTGCACGCATGCCAACAAAGTACTTGTCAGTGCAGAAAGAAGCACAAGCGGATGGGCTGTTTCACAGTCTGCGTATAAGGCTAATTGCATATGTGGTGAACTGCTGCTGTATTCCCCTTGGAAATCTATGTGAAACATACTCCCTGAGACAGATGTGGCAGTGCCAGGAAAACCCTCAGAGCCCCGAGACACAGGGATATTTACCACCTGCAATAAATCTGCAATACTGTGAACGACAAATCTCCCTCAAAATGCATTCCCCTTGCCTAACCTTCAGATTGCCACAAGTAAAACACATTGCTTGCAGTGATCCAGCTTAATCACGATAAACTGCCTTCTATTGAATTTTCCAGTGATTAAGCTGGAGTAATGCGTTTTATTTGGGGCAAGCTGAAGCTTTCACAATGGGAAGGAATATACATGAGACTTGTTGCCCTCAGTAGCGCAGTATTGCTGCAGGTGACAAATCTTCTTGTGTACCATTGCCCTAAGTTTCCCATATTTCAAAATATCTTTTATGGATGTTCTCATATAAAATCTGCAAATTTAATTTAATGTATTTAATTAGATATAAACATTAATGTGGGGGGGGGAAGTACTTATAAATACCCAGCATATGATAGACTAACTAAAGAGACTCTGCAACACTCCACCAACAAAACTCTGGTTTATTTTCCCTTTATAGTCACACATCACATGTATATTATATCATAGGTGTTACAGATAGGTTAAGCCAAGCTGCTGTTTTATTGACCTTGTGCAGAAATTCCATAGTGCTCGTTAGCCAGTGGAAATCACAATATTTATTTTCAGCATAGAAAACTACAAGAGAGGAAATACACTGCACCAGATAGATTGTCGTTTCTGATATAGGTGTAACACATGTTTCTATAGACATGGGCTGAGAAAGTAAAGTTATCAAATGCTTCCGCCTAGCACCCTTTGTATGAGGGAGTGAACAGATCAGCATATTGATTCTCTGAGGCAGCACACTCCAAGTGACCCAGAGGACATAAGTCACATAGATAAGGATTTATCTGAATATTATTAGCACAGGAGTACAGCCTAATAAACTTCTAACCCTTCCCTCATGATGGCTGGCAGCACTTTCCCTCAATGGTCATGGCACGTGTGCAATAAAACAAGCAGTAGGTTTCATGGATATCTGCTTTTCTCTGTTGTAAATGAAAGTCTGCAACAAAACAAGTTTCATTTCTACCTTGCAGTGCTGTATAACTGAATGAGCGTATCCAACAGCAGGAAAAGCTAAACGAAAATTGCAATAACATACAAATCAATCTGGTGTTCATGGACTTAATGCCTTTATGGCACTGGCAAATGGAAAAAGGCACATTTTTTTGATCACAGCAATTGCACTTTTAATGAATAAGCAAATTAGGGTTCAGGGCTTGCAAATGTGTTTGTAATGGATGCAGTATGCAAATGCTTAGCTTGCCAGTTATGAGCCATTACATTCATTCCATTTCTTGATGTTTGATATACACTGCATAGAAACTGCCCATATACTGCATTATGGCACTTTCCAAACAGTCACTTTAGGCAGCACTGAGCTGTTGTACCACTGGCCGGCAACACAAAGGTTTATACATCTGCTTTAAGTCAACAGATCCATGTTTATGGAAGCATAGTTTATTTTTGAATCCTTTTCCTTAGGTTACTGTTATGAATTAGCATTTCCTAGCACCCCCTCCACCTCCTGCACCTCCTGTTTCCATGCACAGTGGTGAGCCGAGGAGAATCAATAGAGTTTAGGCCTCTTTTGTGGTGATTAATTTCCGCCTTATGACAGTTGGCGTGCAGCTTCCCCTAACTCCACCAATAACAGCAGCCGACAAGGACTCCAATGAAAAGCAGAAAGAACCTGCGTTTCATTTATCTCCAAGGCAACAAGTGACTCATGAGAGAAGAAAAGCAGCTCGATAATCTCAGTGGTGGAATGTTTCAGGGACTCAAGCAAAGTAATCTGTCAGCGGCAGTAAATTCACTAACACGGTTCAGCCAGGCATAAACAAGTACACTGCACTGGCTGTTTATACAGAACAACTCCCAGCACCTTTTGAAAGCCTGAAATATATCCCTCAACTACCTGCTTCCCAGTCTATCTGCAATAACCTTGTATAAGTGCAGCAGACGAGAATCTCTGATTTTTGTATTAGAACGTAAGAAGCCTATGCTGTACTTGCCCATACTCATCTGATAATCACACAATGAAAAGAGAATGTGAAAGCAAATAAATACATGAGAAATACTGTTTCCTTACAATTCAATGCTGTCACACATACTCTCTGTGAGAGAGCTTCGCCCAAACTGGCCCATTTCCATAACAACCAACCATTTAGCAGAAACAGGCAAACGGATGTGTAACCAACATTTGCTCTCTGTGATCTGAAAAAACAAAACAATAGACTAATGCCAGAAGGCAGACACACAGGGGCCTGGAAACCATTTCATCTCCTTACACTAATAAGTGTAAGGGACAGTAACACCAAAGAATGAAAGTGTACAATATAATGTAGTGATGCCCCACATTGATACAAGTTGTGTGTTTGCTTCAGAAAGACTACTATAGTTTATATAAATAAGCTGATATGTAGCCACGGGGGCTGCCTTTCAAAGCTGAAAAAGAAGAAAAGACACAGGTTACACAGCAGATAACGGGTAAGCCTGGTAAAACTCCATTCTATTTTACAGAGCTTATCTGTTTGTCTGCTGTGAAACCTGTGTCTTTTCTCCTTTTTTCCAGCTGAAATGGCAGCCCTCATGGCTACACAGCAGCTTGTTTATAGAAACTATAGTAGTCTTTCTGAAGCAAACACACAACTTGTATGAGTGCAGAGCAACAGTACTCTATCTAGTTTATTTAGTTTGATACACAAATTGTTTGGTGTTACTGTTCACTTAACCACTTCACTGCTATTTATAATTACATGTGACATGTTATACTTCTTTGAACCCAGGTAGAAATAAGCAATTTTGTTCTGTTTACCCAAGTGTTACTAGTGAATATGAATCTACAGCATCAGCACTTTTATAGCAGCAGGGCACTTATAGGAATACATATACAATGCATATTCAAGAACCATTATAGTGACCCGATTACTAGTGATGCCAATGAAAAACATTATCTAATGCTACAAACAAACTGTTGGGTTTAGAGCAGTGATCCCCAACCAGTTGCTTGGTTATTTTTGAATTCCAGACTTGGAAGCAAATTTTAGTTGCATAAAAACCAGGTGTAGTGACAAACAGAGCCTCCTGTCGACTGTCAGTCCACACAAGGACTACTAAATAGCCAATCACAGCTCTTATTTGGCATCTCTAGGAACTTTTTTCATGCTTGTGTTGCTCCCCCAATTCATTTTACATTTGAATGTTACGAACTGGTAAAAAAGGTTGGGGACCCCTGGCTTAGAGTCTAGATTTTTAATTCACTCAAGTGTGTGTTGCTCTGAACATTATGTACACACTGATGCTATACACACCGATGCTACATGTTGCTTGCTCAATTCTTCTAAAATGGATCTGTCATTGTGAGTACTTTTTAAAGCACATTTATGTTTACATCTGATTAAAGATATTTAATAAAAGAAATGTGTTTGAATATTATGCATGTGAAACGCTTTGCCCATATGATTAAAGGCATTTTAATAAAGCAAAAGTTTTTGTATATTATGCATGTTTAACACTTTGTCCTCCAAGCACATATCCCCCCAAAATAGCTATAATGATAGGTAAGGCCTACTTCCCCATGGCTTTTTTCACATCTTCAGCTTTAATTTGACATGCAAAGAACTCCATAGAAGAAAGGGGAAAAGGCGGCAGCAGCTTGAATTCCTCTGAGCGTTGAACTGAAAGTCAGCTTCGTACCGACAACCTAAAGCACCTAAACTTTTTTTCACTATCTGCAGTTTAAATGTATGTTTCTATTCCTTTGAACAGCTTTAGGGGTAATGATGTGAGCATATAGTTAACTATTGTTTCCCCCATCACCAGTGTGGGGATTAACATTAGCCCATAAATGGGGGAAACTATTTTTAGGTGATAGAATACATTTAAAATCTTAAAACCACCGTCACAAATAAAAAGGAAGCCAGGACATATAGTACAATACAAGTCATGGAGACTCCAATATGCCATAAAGAGATATGAAATAAATACTCATTTATTTTGTACTAAAATATAATACATGAGATTCAAACAATGTGGTACAGAAAGATCAATACACAAACAGCACAACACATCCCATTTAACACAGTAACAAAACCATTTTGCCACTGAGGCAACAATCAGAATTAATATAGCCTCCCAATGGATTTCAGGTAAGTGAATATTTTTCCCCAGGCACATTTGCAGGAAAAGACAAATATTGACTTTCACAAAGTCTATGAAATGAATGAAAACAACCGCACATCACAACAATCAAATATAGGCCATTCATGTTAGTGTTCTCCCCAGAAGAAAACAAATTTGGCAGTGGGGGAATTTTTCATTTTTTTTATTTTATAAATACTGTCCCCCCTCACTCAAAAATTACTGTTTTCACAAAGGCCAATAGGACTGTGCACTACAGTAAACACAGCACACATTCCTACTGTCGGCTACATGAAAAGTCCACTTCTGCAGTGCAATGTGAGGGGTGGAGCCTGAGCAGAGCCGGGTCAAGGGGAAAACAACCATCTAAAATGGCCTGGGGAGAAAGATGCATATTTTTGTTGTTGTTGCATGCCTTTCATTCTTAAACATCTATCTGTTGTTCTGCATAAGGTGAACCTCCTGGTTAAGGTTATTAATGGACCATACTTCATGTTTTTATTTTTCCTATGGACTTGTCTAGAGGAAATATTAAACACTAAAGGGTAGATTTAGTTAGTGTGAAATTAGAGCTCATAACAGAAAACTCACCCACTTTCTATTCATTCCTATGGAATATTTAGAAGTGTATTTATCAAATGGAGCACACAGTCATCTGTATTTCAGAATACCTAGTTGTGCCACTGACGAAAATCTCTAAATCAGTCCTTGTATGCTTCCATTTCACATTCTAAAGGGAGCTCACGGCCTTCATTTGTATGTGAAACAGTGATACAAGGTAAAAGAATCTACTCATAACCTTGTCACTAACCAGAATAAGTAAAAACATGGGTGCTGCCCAGATACAGTGAAGCGAAGTTCTTCATAGTAAATGAGACAGATTGTAATAAAGGCTTGCACAACATTCTGGCTCCTGCTTTAGCATCTAGCTGCACAATGTTGCATGCAAGCAAAAGTGAGCACCAAGACTACAGGTGCTACAGTAGAGCACAATACTCTGATTTTTTTAGTTATACTAGGCACACTCCAGGCAGCTTGTATGCCCGAAGTAAAAATAAATACAGTTTTTACATCTGCCCTTCTTTCTGTGTGCCCACTTTATTTGTGTGTAGTAATAAAAAATAAAACCAGTGTGGCTAAATCCACATGAAGGAAACCAAATAAGTTTAGTTAACACATTACAATTCTATATTTTAATTTCTTTATATAAAACTAGAGTTGGGGCACATCAGGTAACTTTTTACTATATAAATTAATGTAAACAAATGGAAGCCGGCAATCTCACTAAATACTAGAAGGCATAGAACATACTATTTATTCCAACAGAACAGACATTTCCTGCTGAATGTAATGATTATCAAAACAAACCGACCCAAAAACAACTTTCTAACAATTTTTTTCAATGTTAGTTCTGGAATTGAAAACAAGTATTTCCAGTTAGAAACACATTCTTCAGAAAACAGATGCCCTCAGATGCTGCTGACTACTGTACAATTCCAACAGCACCTCAGTCAGCTCATAACTCAGTGTCAGGCAGAGGGGTTTCATGAAGGACTTCCTTCCTATAGAAAATCCAAACAAGCTAGAAGTTGCTTTTTTTATATATATATATATATATAAATCAATACTATTATCCTAATTGTAGACGAACAAAACATAATAACTCAAATAATAACACATAGAACAATGCTTCACTTGTAATGCTTTGTATACTAAGACAAGGTTAATAATATATATTTATAGATAAATGTTTTTAACTTTCTATGAAACTTTAACTCCCTCCCTGACTGTCAGAAATAAAGTATTAGTTGTATGCAATACACAGGCAATGATTTCTCTAGACTCTGTTCCAGCAGACAATAAAATGTTTGCTTTAAAGCAGATTTAAACTTTGCCTAATGACAGAAAATGTAATTCCAAGAAACCTTCCAATACATATTTGTTGTAGATTTTCAGTCATTATAAAGTTATTTGTAAACTATGTTTTTGTCCTTTTCTACATTATTGTTTTTACCTCTCGAAAGTAGCCTTTAATGCTTTTCATAGCATCTGCTACAATTTTGCAAAAGTCAGAACCACCAAGGCAGAGAATAGGATATATCCTACTTTTGATAACAGTTATACGTATGCAACAGTTATGGAGGTATGCCACAGTAGTGCAGATTCATTCATATTGTTGAAAATTGGTAGCACTTCACACAAATCTAGTTTTCTCAGCACTGCACTTCTAAAGCAGCATCTTGGGGACAGTTAGCTATCAGACAGGTTCCAAAATCCAATCAGACAATTACAGTATAGGCCCATGGATATAGTCCTCTCCTAATGGGTCTGCAAAGGAACCCCGTAATTATCTTATTTCAAGGAAAATAAGCCACTATGTACCAGGTAATGAGCAAAGCAACATAGGTTGATTAGCCTAAGGCAGAGATTCCCAACCAGTAGCTCGTGAGCAACATGTTGCTCTCCAACCCCTTGGATGTTGCTCTCAGGGTCCTCAAAGCAGGTGCTTATTTTTGAATTCCAAACGTGAAAGCAAGTTTTAATTGAATAAAAACTAAGTATAGTGCCAAGTAGAGCCTCCTGTAGGCTGCCAGTCCACATAGGGGCTACTAAATAGCCAATCACAGCCCTTATTTGGCATTCCAAGTGACTTTTTCATGTTTGTGTTGCTCCCCAACTATTTTTATATTTGAATGTGGCTTATGGGTAAAAAAGGTTGGGGACCCCTGGCCTAAGGCAAGGGCCAGACTATCCTTATGGATGAGGATTCTGCCCTGCTGCTCCCCTTGTCTATATAACTGCGGTTGCATTTCGGTTCAATATGCAAAATGCTGTGTTTTCTGTCAAAATCTGCCGCATCTGCCTGTACCCCAGCAGAAACAATGCTTCCGGGTGTAGGCAGAGCAGGAGTGGAAGAGCCGATTCTCGGACTGCAGAGAAATGCAGGCTGAAATGCGCTATTGTCTGGCCCTAGCCTAAGGGTCACATTTCCAACAGTATACTGCTTAATTCTGGTGGAGACATATGCTTCATCACATGGCCAAACATTCAAGCTTAAATTAATTTTGTGTGGTGAAGCTAAGAAACAACATAATAAGGGAAATGTCGTACTGGGCAGTTATCAAACCTGATAATATTAAGTAAAGTTTAATCATCAACAAGAGAGTCCCCATGGTTTGTTTTCTACGCGCAAATACACGCAAAGCAAAATTTGTTCGCACAAAGGAATAACTTTTCGCATTGCGAAGAGTTTTTCCGTTACCGACTTTTATTACATTCCCCCGATTGTGTACTAAATGCTCTAGGAGCAAATGATAAAAACCAGAAAGCATTACAAATACACTGCAAATGCATGGCAATACTGGAAGGAGTATTAAAACGGAGAAAGGTCAAGCTAAGAAAGTAACAAATATTACTAAAACAAAAAGCCTACCCCCTTTATATATTCCCTAAAGAAAAAGAAAATAACATTATCTCTTGGTGCATCTCTTGGACAAAAAGATTTCTAAATAAATGATGATGTGTAATTGTTCAGTACCATCTGCTGAAAATGGTGCATGTCCTTAATAAAAAGAACAATGGAAGCAGAACATGTTTTTATGCCATAGAAAACAATTGATTTCTCAACACTGTATTTATGCGTGCCAAAAAAATAAGGAGCTGAATGCACTGAGCATGTTTAGTCATGCATACAAGTAATAACATGCTCTCATAAACTACTGATAAAATGCAACCAGCAGTCGCTGTGTTTTTTACCCATACAGTGATTTTTCCCACAATTTCAGAATCATTATGTCGCTTGAAGATTTGTGCTCGATGCAGTTGTCTTTTGCATTTTTAGAAATCAAATGGAATTATGCTCAGGATGGATATTGGGTCATTTGACACTGCTGAAATAGAGGCAACCCTGGAATTATTACAACCCTCAGGGTGGCTTCAATACAAATATAAACAACTTCAAGGCACATATTTGATAACCAGAATTGCAGTAGTGTTAGTCAATGAACCCTTCTAGAGCTTCTTCGGAGATATGCTTATTTTCACACTTGCACAATACAGTTATAGGGATGGAAGACACAAAATAAACCAAGCACAGGGGCAGACACAATCAGCACTCATGTAAAAAAGTAAAAAAAAAAAAAAAAAAAACAATTCAAAGGTCCCTGGTCATTCATGCGCTTCCTAAAACTGCCATCTGTGCATGGGAGCTGACACTCCACAATGTCCAGTGAATGCACTAAAAAATTAGGAGTAAACATAATATGGGACTAAAACACTTCTTCCTGGTATATGAATGCCTCATTATAAATATCCGAAATGGCTCCATGAACAAAGGCCCATGTGTATTTGCACAGCTATACAGGCTATATGCCCCTCGCAATGTAACTTAATCTAACAGATACATTACCAGTCATTTAATTTATATGAAGAAATAAAAAAATGAACACTTTAACCACTGTATAAGACAACACATTTTTCATGTAAGGCAAACAAACTATCTTAAGGGATTACTTTTAGCACCCACAGGCAACTAAAAGTTTAACCAAGAGAAACCCAGATAGTGTAACCATGTCACTAAATATTTGGGTTAGCTGTTCTTGCTTGTGCAGTAAATACAATATATAAGTGTAAATCCCTTTAGGCGTGCAAATGATTACACAAAAAAATGGGGGTATATCTTCAAAAAGAAACAACATTTGCCAGAAGTCAATATAAAGTGAAAAAGAACCAAGGAATAGGTAAAATCCCTTTATGGATGAGGCAGTAACACACAGGCAAGCAAACAGGAATCAACATTCTGCATGCAGAAAGAACTGAAGGTTTTATAGCACAAAATTAATCTTTAAAGCGGTCAGCCATGTAGCTGAAATACCTTAAAGCAAACTTTCAGCAAGCAGCACTAAAAAAACAGCTGTCTTAGCATGGGAATAGTATTTCTCTGGCCCAGCCCCCAAAAACAGGAACAGCCAAAACTAAGATATTTATCTCCATGTCTAAATCATTCCCAAAATCCTCTTGCTATCGTTAGTCGGTCTGCGAATTGCACAACATTATTGCAATTCCATAAACAGCACTGCAACAAGGGTTACCGACTCGCAGCTGAACGCACGCACCAACTGCCACATCACTAACTCTGTTCCTATGGCAACTGGTTACTTTCCATATCAACTGTGAGCATGTTTCCATGGGAACACATATACAAAAAAAATTCCTCTCTCTCTGCAGCCGAGGACCAGATGGCAGCGGACCTGAAAATTCATGGGCAAAAGGGACAAACAGGCGGTTAGCAGGGAGAATAACTGACTCGCACAACAAACAAATGAAGTCACTTCATACTCACCTATAGGCAACCCTGCCATCTACCCTTATTCCTCAGCACACAACATTACACTTTTAAATATATCCAGGACAAAATGCAGCATTTTACTGAGCAGAGATGTGAAGTGGACAATTTGGACAATTTTAGTTTAATCTGTTTTATTTTTCCATGTTCATTTCTGTCCATATGTGACTCAGTATGGTAAAAATATTGTAAAGATCTGCAGTGTAAGAATAACCAATATGTGGAAAAACTGATTCAGTGCAACATTTCTTTCACCGTTGTTTATCTGCCTTTGGGATTTGGGATTGCTGGAAAATTTAAGAATGGAAAGGAAATTCCTTCCTAAGCACGAGATAACAAGCACAAACTAGGTCAAATACCTGATGTGTATACTTCCTTATGAACCTGCATAAACTAGGCTGTTTACTGCTTAGCCCAGGGTTTTATTTGTATATACTGAAATATTCACTCTCTGTCAAGGAACTTTAACCTTTGTTTGTCATAAACTAAATAGATAATGAGCCAAAGGTACAAAAGCCTAGCCAATGCATCAATATCCCTTGTGTACCATTTGTATACTATTAGTTATTTAGCACACAAGGCATTTGGATCAGAAACCTTAATAAACAAATAATCATTTTGCTCACCAGCAATGTTTCCCACTATTATAAAAGGGAATTGTCCATGGTAGTGTATTTGTTAAAGAGGAAGTTAGTGTTCCCAAGCAATAATCACTTCATGACAACATTGTATGCCATTTCTTTTAATGTTACTCTGCAGAATGGCAAGCAGCTTCAAGAGAAAAAAAAAATGCATTTTGATCCTCATAGTGATTTCCCTGAAAAGCCCTGTACACCCCATCTGGCCCCAGATTAATCAGTGTGCCAATAAAACAAGTATTATGGAACTGTATGATCCTAAATGTGATGTGACATAGATTTGAACATATAGTATATGCCAGTAGGATATTATTCGTGCTATATAATTTGTCGGAAGGAGAGTGTGATGTTTTAGGTGACAATAAGGTGTTGTATAGGGTTGGATGGGCTGACAGGACACTGGGAAAAAACCCAACACTTTTTTTCAGTTAGGTTGGTTTCAGATAATTCACCAGAAATAAAAACATTTTCCAATTACTTTCTATTTTCTGAGTGAACGTTTTTCTAATACTAAAGTGTAAAGTTTAATTTTTCACCTTCTAAAGCAGCTCTGGAAGGGGTTCGCAGACTCTGTAAACTGTTCTGAATTGATACAGTTAATAGTTACATTTCTTATCTTTGGCCCTGCTGAACAGAATCCCTAGGTTTCATTAAGACAAATAAGACAAGTCAACCCCAAAATAAAAAGTTACCTATTACTATTTAAACAATGTTGCAAAAGTCTTCGTTCCCCAGAAAAGACAGGTCTGTTAATCAGCTGCCTTGTCTTACATTGTATCAGCAGTCTGAGCCACCAGGGCAGAGAATAGAAAGGGACAAACAGTGATTTTAATAGCAATAAAAAATGTGTCATGAATGTATATTGCAAATTCCCTAGAATTATGCTATCTTTTATTTGGCACATTTTTAGTTTGGGGGGTTGACTTGCCCTTAAAAGGCAGCTGTTGGAATTGATACAATAGTTGCTAATATTTCAGAGATGCTGCTGAGAAATGTATCAATTAAATGTTGCAACATTTCAACAGTTTAGATTCTGCACCTGAATTACTGAGCTGACAGACTGCAACACCACAGACAGTACCATTATACTTTAAACTTAGATTTTGGAAAAATGGTTAAAAAATAAAAACATGAAAAGCAATTAAAAAAAGTATGATGAACAATCTGAAAATAAATGAACTGAAAAAAGTGTTTGATTGGTGAACAACACCTTCAAAATGGTTCCTTAAAGAAAGTACTGTAAGTTAAACTTGGACATTTTCTCTATATTGTACAATTACAGTAGCAGTATAAAGCAGCTTACCTGACTTCTGTCTTTATCCACTTTCTTAAAACATTTATTTAATGATAGATTATGTCTGACAGAGTTCTTCCAGCCTGTTGGAGCATTGGCAAAGTAAGGAAAGTGTTCTAGGATCCAGTTGTATATATCCTTTACTGGCAGTCTCTTGGTGGGAGAGTCCTCAACGGCCATAAATATGAGACAACTGAAAGAGTATGGGGGTTTGCAATTGGGGTTCTGCTTAGCATCATAGGGCATGTCTGAGTGAGCAGGTGAAGGTGGGGTGTCATCATCAATGTCCTGAACAGGACTGACACTTCGTAAGACAGTGTCCCCAAAACTTTTAAGCAAGTTCTTGCTCTCATGCAACCAGTTTAAATTTGTAAGCTCCTCGTCTTCCATTCCCCCTTTCTCTTTATTGATTTTCACAGCAGGTGGTGGAAAGTCCAAGTCATCATCATCATCATGGAGTGGGTTGGATAATGTGTTACTCCTGTAACACTGGCTAGAAACACTTATTCCTGTGCCCTCGGGCTTCTTACTAGGAGGCATGACTGGACCCATTTAGGCAAAGACTCCTGTAAGACAATAAATATATGTAAAATTAGCTTTATTAAAACCATTTAAAAAAAATCAAAAATGAACACATAGGTAATAAACACTTTCATGCATTCAGAAATACATATAAAAACAAAGAAACATAAGTACTCCAGTACACAGTTACTGTACAAAATTCCAAAAGAGCATGGACACACACATATCAATATAAATATGGGAAGCCAACAACTCACGAGAGCTCACTTACCTCCCATTAAATAATTCAACAGAACATGAACACATACTTACCCTGTAATGAATATGGGAAGACAAAAAGGCATATGTGTTCACTTTCCAAACTAAATAAGAAAGCCAATAGAACAAGAATACAAATTTAACCCCAGTATATTGCCAAAAATCACTGATCTGACTGTGAGAATCCAATGGACAGTAAATATCCAATTATAAAGGGGAAATAAGAAGCATGTAAGAGCACACTTATAGCTTTATGAAAAACCAGAACGGGTAGCGAAAAATTATAAGTGCAAAAAAAGACAGTCAGAAGGGCTCATTTTCTAAAACTGGGCAGATATTTGCCTTCATTATTCTAAATTAAGCAGACAGATTGGTGGACGGCGGATTGTTTCCTATTGGATACTGCACTGGGGTAAGCTGCCCAGTGATGTATGAACAGTTTTATTTATATAGGGCTGCTTATGTACAATGTTATTACAGTGTGTTCTCTAAGACCATCCAAGATAACATTAGTTTATCAGTACTGCATCTTGCAGGAAAAATCTACCTATGCTTATGCACTTTTTAATGGAAGCACACTCAATAGGAATCTGACATCACTCAAAATGGTGCCATGGTAGCTAAAGAAAGCCAATAGAAGCAGATACCACAAGCAGCCTAGAGACCATGCCTGATTTTTAAGAATAATAATAACTATTGCCATTTATCTCACCATGTACTTGCATTGTTTTCCTGCAGGTACTACAGTTTCCTCCCATAGTCCAAAAAAGCAAGTTACATGGCTCTTGAGGAAACTGGACCTTGTACAACATGACTGATGTGACTGTTCAACAGTCTCTGCAAACACTGGAAATATTCCAGTGTTACAAAAATAAAGGACAATAGTTTGTTAATATGCATGCAAACATTGTTTCTATTAGCAGTGTTTACATTACAGCAGTTGTTCGTTCAACTTCTTTAATGTTTGTTTAATGATGAAAGCAATCCATGTTGTAGGAGAAAATATTCCCACAATGGTTCAAATCTCAAAATGTAATGTTTGGTTTCTGGCAGACTGAACAGCCAACATACAAAAATGCACTATGATAACCTAAATAGCATATCAGAGAAGTTATTCATTTGTCAGCCGAGTATAAACAGACCACTTCAAACTGATGGAGGCCACGCTGGCATAATGGGGTTAAATGTAACCTCCAGACATTGCATGTTATGATGTCTGAAACTGACAGATACACGAGAAGGCTGGCAATTGTTCTGATCATTTTTGCCACAGTACATGCAAATACAACAGATCTAGAGCCTGCAGAAGATCTATCAGTTATAAGAAGCTGACCAATGGCATGTATGCAAAACATTATGTGAATGGGGTGGCCCTAAAAGATTTTGCTGAGAGACCTATTAACTTCTAGTTACCCCACTGTTAATGCAGTTTGAACATTAAAGTGACTAAGAGACTAAAGCTGGCTATTAAAATTTGTATGATTTTTGGAACATGTATGTTGGGTTGTTTATCTCGTCCGATATATTTGTGTATATTTACACAACGTTTGTGAGTTTTTAGGTTATTTTTAAATTAGCGCACAAAGAGATTTTTTTTAAAAAATATTCTCTAATCAGAAAAAACTTTAGAAAATCAAAGTCTATTATTAATAAATCTGGCTCTTAATGTTGAGATGCCATCCTTCTCCAAGAGAATGGCCATGAATTTTGTTAGCTACCAATTGAAAGGAATGCGATGTAATAAAAAACTTGATGGCCCAGTTTGTGCCAGCCTGCTGTTCTTCAAATATTTTATGATCTACCTAATACAAGCTGCTGGTCTGAGGCATGTGCACCTGGACCCCCCTCCCCCATTTACTTTTGGTGAGTCTACCACAAAGTACCTGGTTTTATTTAAATAGTGACTTTATTTTAAATATTGTCCTTTTGATATTTAGTGTTAAGGTGGCCATATCTTTTCTGTGACCAATCATTTGTTTTCAATACAGACAGGTTAGAGCTGAATTATCAGATATACATGTAGAAACAATAGAATTCTACCTGTAACTGAAGATTCAGCACTAACAGTGGCCGGTGTTCGGGTGCTTAAAAGGTGCCCCATCGACGAGCCGACCTTTATCCAAGTCTTTTGCAGAGATCGATCAGCTTGTTTCCTGCCATACATGGACCGAATATCGTTCAACAATTTGTTTTGTACGATATTATTGGTGCATCTATGGCCACCTTTACTATAAACAACACAATGCAATGCAAGGTAGCTTTATCTTCTCACATATCTAATAAGAAAAAAAATTTACTTATCCTTATAGTTTCCGAAGACGCCCAAAGTTTCCTAGTGAGGCAACTTCGGAAAATGAAGCGTCACATGTGCCTTCCCCCAGGCGATTTTAATTTTAGCCGGTGGAGGGTAGGAAGTTCGGGGAGATTGTCGCCCTGAAGAAGAGGAGATTTATTTGTCGCTGGGGAAACTAATCTCCCCGAATCTGCTCATGTGGCCAGACCCTTAGAGGTTGAGAAGAAGTATGAAAAATGAATACTTAAAGCAGCAGATTAGGTGGCACAAGGGGATACTTATAGCTCGGAAGGCATGCAGCAGCAGTGGGAAGTGCTCCAGCTTTGACTTGTATGGTAAACTCCTGGACCCTGCAGGTGGTTAGGCAATTATTGCTCAGAAATGTGGCATTTGGCTTTTCTGATATTCCATATATGTAAATCAATGCCTAATTCTAAGGACAATGTGCACATAGAATGACATACAGCAGGAATGGTGGAGTTCTGCCTATCAGTTGTTCATCTGCTACACACAGCAGTTCTAAATAAGTAACAATATCAGCAGTGGCACTCTAACCACCACTGTTCTTTGTTGAAGAGCAGCAGAGATTAGAACCAGTAGTGTAACTTTAATGCCCACCCCAATCAGGGTGGCTGGAACAATGGCTTGCACTCCAGGTGTATGCACAATTTCTCCCCTCCCACTTGCAATGGGTGCAAAAATTAAGTGGCAGAAGGGGCTGGGGTAATGCAGACCAGGCGACAGTCAGGGAACCTCAGTGACCATAGGTTCTGTAGTTACACCGCTCGCCAGAAACCCTTGCGCCATAGGACTAAAAATTAATCATTAAAATGTTATAATATGTGCAACTCAAGGACTACTAATTTATTTTTTTGGACACAATTTCTCATATACACCTAACTTGCACCTCAACTATATAGTGCAAATGAAAATACCTTTCTTCATGATTTTTTAAATAGAAATCCTGAACTAAGGAAAGCAGTGTGTTATGGTTCTGACAACTAATAAATATAACATTTTGTGGTATTATTGCTATTACTCTCTGTATATATTCACACATTACAGGGCAACCCTTTTGAAATAAAAAATAACAAAAGTGGTATAAAGGCGATGCTTTATTGGCTAACTAATATAATCATACCAAGCTTTCAGAACATTTTAGTTCCTTTTTCAAGCTGATCACAATGAAGCTGTGGTGTTCTCTGTTATATATACAACATTCAGCTCATAGGACAAATGACCAAGAAAAAGGAATATAATTTTTTTTTCCTTTTTTCAAAAGGGTTGCTCTGTAACATTTTTACTGGCTAACACGGTACAGCAACTTTACCTGTATACACACACAAAGACACACAGGGGCACATATATTTGTTTTTATGGAGTATCATGATCAGACTGCACAGAGAACCCATCTGTCCTGGGACTCCCATAGATGATTTGATATGTGCACAAGTACTGCCCGTAGCACAGGGGACACATTACTCTGCTGGTACGTCCATCGAACACTGCTTGGTCTGCAAGCGGAAGTTCTCGTTCCCAGGAGCCTCTAAACAGTAAAATGTTATTATGGTTGACAGTACAGTAATTTAATTGCACTGTTGCTATAACAACATGATTCTCTCTATTCTATTTGTAATTTGCTTATGTGCCAGTAACCTCCGCAAGAGACTGCCAAACACTCATTGTTATACCACCTTCTTTTTATTTTCATTCCAACAGAGGTAACCAACAAATTTGTCCTCTTAGATCACCTTGCCCTTCTCTCCAAATGCTATGCAAGGAAATCATAATTTGGAAAACAATTAAGCACAGGAAAAAGATTGTGTCCTCTCTAACGTTTCCTGTTCACAACAGTCATCAGTTCTCAAAGCTTGCCAAGACTCAGTTGTTTATTCAGCGTATACACACTACTCAGAGTAATGCAATACTTGAATACTACTGTATGCTGCTGTGATATATAGATATATAGATATAGATATATATATATATATATATAGATATATATATATATATATATATATATATATATATATACACACACACACACATATATACTTCAAAGCTGGCTGGAAAGTGTGAGAACTACAGTTCACCACCACATGAAAATGAAAATGCATACTTACTTTCACATTGGCACTCTCTGCAGCCAGAACAACCTTAAAGGGATTCTGTCATGATTTTATGATGTAGTTTTTATTTCTAAATTACAGTGTTTACACTGCAAATAATTCACTATACAATATGAAATTTCATCCCCGAACCAGCAAGTGTATTTTATTTTAGTTGTAATATTGGTGTGTAGGCAGCCATCTCAGGTCATTTTGCCTGGTCATGTGCTTTCAGAAAGAGCCAGCACTTTAGGATGGAACTGCTTTCTGGCAGGCTGTTGTTTCTCCTACTCAATTGAATTGAATGTGTCACAGTGGGACCTGGATTTTACAATTGAGTGCTGTTCTTAGATAGACCGGGCAGCTGTTACCTTGTGTTAGGGAGCCGATATCTGGTTACCTTCCCATTGTTCTGTTGTTAGGCTGCTGGGGGGGGGGGGATGAGATAACTCCAACTTGCAGTACAGCAGTGAAGAGTGACTGAAGATTATCAGAACACAAGTCACATGACTGGGGGGCAGCTGAGAAACTGACTATGTTTAGCCCCATGTCAGATTTCAAAATTAAATATGAAAAAAAAAATCTGTTTGCTCTTTTGAGAAACGGATTTCAGTGCAGAATTCTGCTGGAGCACCACTATTAGGGTTAGTACACACAAGGAGATTCGGGGACATTTTGTCGCCTGGCGACTAATCGCCTCGTCTTCTAAGCGATAATCTCCCCGAACTGCCTCAGCGTGTTTTCCCATAGGCTACAATGAAAAGTTGCTAATGCGCGGCGATGCGTTTTCTATAGTCGCCCGAAGTTGACTCATTGAAGTTCTCCCCGAATCTCCTCGTGTGGCCTTACCCTCGATGCATTTTGAAAAATTTTTTGACAGTATCCCTTTAACGATATGCTGAGCTTATGTAGCAAGTTCTATCTAACTGTTTTCTTCATTGAGAAACATCACACACAAAAGAATTAACAATGCCTAAATAGTCACAACTTTAAACTATAAAGAAGGCTTGTTTCTTGCATTGCCTTGTGAAACAGATTGTGTAGCAAGAATGTAGGACATGTGTGACAAATCCACAGCCCTCCAGGTGTGGTGAACTACCGAGTCTGGCATATAGGACAACTTCTGAATGTTAAGTGATGGCGGGTGATATAGTTTAACTTCAGCAGAAAGGCAGATTAACCTGAGACTGGCCCATAAACCTACACAACTAAATTAGCTTTAAAGTTAAACAATAAATACGGACCGTTTTAATAAAACAATACATAAAAAATAAAGAATAAAATGAACGTACTAAAGTATCATCATGAAAAGTATCCGTATAACTGTAATAATTTGATTTCACAGGCAGGAACTGAAAACAAAGGGGAAATGGCATGACTGATCTTATTAACACCTTAGCTACCCTGTGAAGGGCTGCAAATCCCCCTCAGCACTTGCAGGGTTATTACTAGCTCAAAGCAGATGAGTAAATGTTTAAGGAGCCCCAGTCACATTAGCAGCTGCCCTGCCATCTCAAAACGTCCTCCTCCCCCTCCTCTGTTCTCTCTGTTTACAGGTTTCCAAACACAAAGAGCGAGTCAGGGGGAGCCATCCCTCCTATTCAGCTTGTTTTATGGAGGATAAAAAGTGGTGGAGTTTGTGCAAACATAGCACTTCATCAGCAGTAAATAAAGAGGCTTTAAAGGCAGGCAGTTTAGCAAGCGGCTGTGTGCTGGGGCAGGGCAAGTTGAGAGGGAGCAGGGGGGGCTGCACTATGAACTTCATATTGCGACATGCTGTTTGACTGTAGGAAGCGCTGGGACTCAGCTGTTGGGATTGGCTGGGAGTGAAGTCAATCCTTGTTGCTAGGAGACAACAAACCAGATCTTTCTACACCACTTCTCCAAGAGAAACAAGACTTTTCTTACAAGTTAAAATTAGGCATGGACAACTTGTGGCCTTCCTGGTGTTGTTTCACTACATAAATGCCACATCCCATGCAGTTAACTATAAGTTTCCTGGACAGCTTTAGTGCAGAAGGCTGGGCAACTCTTAAGTCGAGTACACAGTGCAAAAGTGAATACATTCGGCTTGTTTATATTCAGCGTGATAGTTGTAAAGCCAGCGTCGCCTCAGTACAGAGTGAGTGTTGTGTTGGGGGAGCTGCACCCTATTAAAGCTCAGCTGTCACATCAGGGAGCAGGACAGAATACAGTAGCGACTTTATGAAACAACTTTCCATATTTAGTTGTAACATGAGGAAGCGCACCGGTGATTGACAACTCAGCTCAGCATGTTGTGCAGCAGCTCGGCACTTGCCATAGCCAGGGAGTGACACCGTGATACAGAGCCAGCGTGTCAGCCATCACTTGCCCATTATTAACCCTTCCCAAACGCGACCCCCCGCTGGGCCACATGACTTCCTGCCCGTAGGATCAGCAAACCAACATTAACGTACCTGGATCGGAAAGTTCACCCCTTCGCCGCCGTCATGATCCGACAAAGTTTGCCAGTCCGCGGGCACCGGACACGTGGTCTTGTGCCAGTCCGGAGCAGTAGGGAGGGGAGAGGGAGGAGGGGCAGACTGGGAAGCTAAAGAGCGAGAAATTGTTTCCACTGCAAACAAAAAGCCACAAATGCCCAGAGGGGAGAAACGTGGGCAGGGCGTCATCCGAGGGGAGGAGAGACACTGGGGGAGGAGAGGGGCGCACGCACGCAGGGGGAGAAGGCAACCAAGGTGAAGGGGCGGGAGCGACAATGCTGCCCCGGCACTGAACGGGTTAATTAGCCAGGACTTCTCTCTGACGGCAAAACAACCCAAATAGACGCACTGAACGGGTTAATTAGCCAGGACTTCTCTCTGACTGCAAAACAACCCATATAGATGGAAAGACAAACCATTACATACCGGACTATACTAAAGTGAAAGCCTGCGCACACAGCGTGCCACTAATATGCTCTCAATGTGCCAGCTGTGACCCCACTCAATGCTCTATTATGAAACGTATGTGCCACACGACTCCCAGCACAGCCTTTGCTACTAACTCTTGCGCACTCACTCCACTACCAATAGCATCGCCAGCACATTTGCTTCAGGCTCCGCACAGTGCAGAGATATATGTGCAGAGATATATGTGCAGAGATATGTGTGCTGAGTTATATGCTGCTGTGTGTGCTGACATATATGTGCTGCTGTGTGTGCTGCTAGTGGCTATGTCTCAGTCGTAGGGAAACGAGTCAGTACTGGGGTGTCCCGGCACAGTAGCAACAAGGTCAGAGAGCAGCCTATACAGGAATGTCAGTCGTATCTCACCCCTCTCAGGGTACAGTAGTGCCAATGTACACCGTATAGAGGAGTGCCAGTCGTGTATGACACACCGTATAGAGGAGTGCCGCTGTACCTCATACCCTGCTTACCAATAACGCGTATCACTGACTCAATGAGGGGCATTAGCGCTGCTGTTACAGATGCGCAACGTTATACAGGAGCTGCAGTCTCTGACAATGTGAAAGGCACAAAGCAGTTCCAGTACGCTCCACCTCCAGAGCTGCCAGGTACCAACAGTGCATAAGAGCCCCGGCTAGTGTGTGCCAGTGTGAAGCTTATTATACACGTGTGCCACAGTGTCAGTATACACGTGCCTACTCACAACACTGCCAACGAGCGGTTACCCTGCAGCTGCACTAGCTCGGCATTGCCATCCATCCCCTGCCATTGTCAGCGCAACATTGGTGGAATTGTGCCCTGATTCTACAGTACGTCTAAACAGGCGCAGTCTGTGCTTACGGCAATGGTAGCAATGTGGCCACAGACAGGCCGCCGCAATATATAGACGATACCCCCTTAAGTATAATGAACCCCACAGTGTCGCCAAGGAAGACGCTACTCACTGGTATTAGCGCTAAGCCAAGTATCCCGGAAGTGGCGGGCAACTCCTGAGACTCCTCCAGGGACAGGTATATCCCTATGTGGCACAACTCCCTTCAGCACTGATTCCAAACGTTCCACTGAGACTCTAAGTCCTTCCGCTGATCCCTTGGGAAAAGGCCAGGTCCAAGCGCGCAGATCCGAGCTGGACGAGAAGGCAGAGAGGAAAAAGAAGCCCGTCCATTGCTACAACATTGACCCCAGTCCTACGCAGGGCACTTTCCTTATCTCATGGCCATTTTGTTTGGAGACTTTACTCAAGTCAGCAGCCCACACAGGATCCTCCCATATTCACACCCAGTCCAGAATAGATATACGAGCTGCTGTGGGATGTGCACGTTGGGGGCAGGGCCACTTGCATCACTATGGGCGCCCACAGAGCACTAGCATAACAGTAGGATTTGGACAAAATCTTTTTGTAGACAGTTACTGAAAGCTTCTACCTCATGACTGGACATGGCGGAAGGAGGAGGTCGCCTCTGGCTCATGTTCAGCGAACGCTCCTATTGCCTGTGTGTTGCCTATAAATCACTATAACTATCATTAGCACAGCCCTGTGTTGTGCGCCCAGTCTGAATCGCAGCATTTATGCTCCAGCAGTTTCTCCTTGTTTGTGTGTCTTGCCATCATTTTGAGACGCTGGTAAAACTAAATATACGCTGCCCATTGTTTTATCCATACTGCATGGCAATGAGGGGCATGTACCATCTCTAATGCACAGCCATGTTTCCTCCTTCTTGCTCCCCTACAGTGGCGTAACCAGGCCCGGACTGACAATCTGTGGGTTCTGGCAAATGCCAGAGGGGCTGCTATAATGTGCCATAGAAAGTATTTAGTGGGCTGATTGGGCCTCTGTGTACCTGAAATGCCAAGACCTATTTTGATTCTAAGTCCAGACCTTGGAGTAACTATATATCACTAGCCCCACAGCAAATTTGCAAAATGTCTAGAGGTTGACTTGTTTTACCAATATTTATTGAAATTATATATTCATTAGGGCCTTCTAGGGGCCCTTATACCTCCTGTGCCCCCTGCAGCCACAGGGTCTGCTTCCTCTGTACTTACTCCGCTGCTCCTCTGACTGTTGGTTTATGTGCTCTCATGTGGGATTTAGGGCTTAGCTGAGCCTTGCCTTTGGTTTCTGAGAGTCGACTAAGCATACCTCCCAACATTTAAAAAATGGGAACAAAAAGGCCTGCCCTGAGTAGCGTGGTGAAAAATGTTTTGACCTTGTCCATTTTATCACCATACCCCCAAATACAACATCCATTTTACAAAATCATGGCTGTGTTATTACAGTTTTGCTACTGATGGTGAATTGCCCTTTAAGCTGCAAGTGACCGTTTCCTCGAGAGACCTTCTTATCTTAAATAGTTACAATTGTACCTTTGCTTATCTTACATTGTTACAAATGTATCTAAGTGCAGGTGCTGAGTATTCTGGGTTCTCTGCCAAAAGCATCTTGTCTAATTACATTTCAGAAATTTTGTATATTTTTCTGGCTTTTCAGTGCAGGAGATTAGACTGCGTTCTGAGCTGTCAAAATTGGGACTGTCCCGTGAAAAACAAGACAGTTGGAAGGTATGAGTTTAGCTTTCCTTGCAGTGGGAGGACCAGAGAACATATCTAGGACAGGGGGTGAAAAGCCTGCTCCTCAACAATACTCAAATGTTGCTGGAATACAAATCCTGGCATAATTAAACATATTAAGGGTTAAGATAACTGAGGAGCAACATCATGGTTTAATCTTTGAGCAATACCACTCATAACTTTTGTTATCCTTATTGTTCTACTTATTTTTGTAGTTTTTTATCTCTCCATAGCCATTGAGACTATTGACCTGAGATATTTCAGTGAGAATCACATTCCAGGTGTTTAGCAGGCTTCTATGTTCTTTGATCACATGATGCCTTAGGGTGCTAAGATATTGGGCACTTCATCATCCGCTGGGAAATCTCCTTCCCAGCAAGCACTGACATGTCTGACAATACCTGCCCCTTCCCATTAGTTGGAATTGTTGCATGTAAAACACATTAAATGTGGTCATCCGAGCTTTAAAATGCTTCCTTCCACATTTTCGGCCAATGACCCAGGATCAAACATGTAATGTGTTTTTACATGCACTAATTCCAAGCAATGTGAAAAGGCAGGTATTGTTGGATTCATTGCTCACCGGAGAGGAGACTTCCCACTGGGCAATGCAGCCCCTCATGTGACAGGGCCCAAGACACATTTGTTTTGTAACATATAAACAGCAACTGGTCTCGTATATATACTACAGGTTAATACTGGCAAGCCAACAATGCACACTGGTACTAAGGATTTTCAATCGAGCTTCATCAACTTTGTTTGGGTTGCCTGTTCTGTAGAATTGGGGACTGCAGCAGAAGACTTCTAGTAGAGTGTTTGATATAACCCTAACCCTAAGAATAACCCTTTATACTACCAACACCCTTTTAGTCTTTTTCAATATTTGCATTCTTCTGTCTCTTTCCAGCTTTGAAAATGAGGATCACTAACCCTGCCAGCAACAAGCAATTGCTCTGTGAGGTTACAGTTCTATTTGATATTTATCTTTCTATTCAGGCCCTCTCATACTCATCTTCTGGTCTTACATTTAAAACACTGTTTGGTCGACCCTAATCGACTAATCTGACTTCAGAAAACAAAGAGCCGTGTATGTTTTCCCATTGGCGATTTACTTTATTGCAGATGGAAGAAGCACTTCATTTCCCCATGCGCCTTTACCCTAAATCTGGCCCAGTATACCTTCTCTCTAATAATTGTTACCAAGATAGAAAGAATTGATCAAGTGTTTAGTTATATAACACAATGATACAGAGAACTATTACATTATTAAAATCAGACAGACCCAGCCCATAAAAAAATCAGGGTTAGACTTCCACTCAGACTAACATTCTTGCTCATTTGGCAAGTGCTGCTTTTTAAGTTGAGTGCATTGCCACCAGCAAAAATGTAAAAAAAAATGTGCCATACTTCCCTATATACCCTCACAAATCAGCAGATATGTCAGAATTCAGCTTCAGTTATATACCCTGATGCCCTCATTTCATCGTAGAGAAACCTTGGAAAGTAAGTTAAACACATCACACAAAACAACAGCTGCTGATTCCATGTCATTCTTGACTATTAAAACTGAGATATAATTGCACATTTGGCCTGCAGCCAAATTATATTAGAAATTATCCAGGTGTATCAAGCAAATCATGAAAACAAATGAATTGAGGTGAAGAAAAAAGAGCAGAATACAGAACATTTGTGATTCTTCTCTAAGGGATATGCAGAGTACAAGACCCAGGAGATCAGAGAATCTGCCAGATTTTAATAGTACAACCAGGAATTAGCATTTAGTTACAAAATCGTACTTCAGGCTGCTATCAGACTACTTACTGTACACTGTGAATAGTTATAGAATGCCTGCACATTTTGGGCTCATTCAACTGATAATGCAAGTTAAAAATATGTTTTTATAGGAACAGCTCTTTGCTAATATAAAGATGTTATAAAAGTAAGCCAGGTCAGACATAGATACTAAAAAAAAATGTATATTTGCTGGTTAAAACTAAGCTAGCTCTAGGGTTGATACCTGCACTGAACAGGTTCGTATTGAAGTCTCTTACATATAGCCATTCCAGCAAGGATCAGCAAAGACAAAACATGTTACAAGATATGCAAGGATAAGAAGCCAATAAAAGCTTTTTTACTATTACAAAAGATATTGTGTGTGTATTTTCCAAAATGTATGGTGTGTAAACAAATACGACAAGATTAGGGATAAGTGCAATCTAGGACCATTTAGAGTGGGGTAGCGGTATTCACACTTCCAAGTTCACTGCTAAACGTGAATAAGGTGGTTGTGCGGGACAGATTTCTTTTAACTGAAAACAATAACAACAAAAACAATAAGATAAACCAGTTGATTGCCCTTACTATGGATGTTGGGGATATCCATTACTACCTATTTGGTAGACTCTGGGAGGTAGCCAGTCTCATTGTCAGGTTGAGGTCGTTGTGGCTAGAACCAGGGGGTTGGTGCCTCGTAGACAAACACTTTTTAAAGTTCAGTCATTTTCAGGTTGTTCACCAGAAATAAAGACTTTTTTCAGTTACTTTCGATGCTCTTTTTTTTACCATTTTCCCAAAATTGAAGTTTAAAGTTTAATGGTACTGTCTGTGGTGTTTCAGTCTGGCAGCTCAGTAATTCAGGTGCTGATACTGAATTGTTACACTTTGCTACTTTTAATTGATACATTTCCCAGCATCTGTGGGATATTAGAAAATATTGTGTCAATTATAACAGTTGTCTTTAATTAAACTCAGGGATTCTGCTCAGCGGGCCAATGATAACAAATGTATGAAGTAATGTTCTATAAACAGTTTACAGAGTCTGCGCCCCCCCCCCTCCCAGAGTTGCTTCAGAAAGACAAAAGAAGAAATGAAACTTTATACTTCAATATTAGAAAAACTGTCACAAATAGCAGATCAGTGGTATTTACTGTCAGATTAGGCTTTCCTCTGGCTGGCCTGAATCATAGGGCAACTGTAGTGAGTAACTCTGGGTCTGACTTCTGACTGCTTTCCAAACTGAAAGGTTACAGCCAAGTCAGAGATTTCCACTCACCCAAACTTAGACATCGTGACATAATCATTGGAACAGCAATATCTGAACAAAAATAAATTTATAAGAGAGGGTAAGAACATTGGAAAACAAACACATGTTACACCTGTAACTGTTTCCCCCCGTATTTTGAATGAGGATGAGCTTCATGGTAACTAGGACCTTTGACCGTTCTTACCCAACTTGGATTTGAGCAGCTGCAACTCCCGAGCATGCATTACATGGGGCTCTCTAAGGGCTCTTACACGTGGCCGTTTTCTCCTGCGCTCCCCTGCCTTGCACTTTCTTCTGTTCAGCCGCAGGAGAGCACATGAGTAGACGCACTCAATTATTGTGAAGGGGGCTATACTCACACAGACGCATGTAAGCGCCAAACTTATTTTACCTGCGTTCGGTGCATACAGCCCCCTTCACAATAATTGAGTGCGTCTACTCCTGTGCTCCCCTGCGGTTGAACGGAAGAAAGCACAATGCAGGGGAGCACAGGAGGAAAATGACTGTGTGTAAGAGCCCTTAGATGGCTCCTCACTATATTGGCGGAAAAATGGTTATCCACACTGAATTACACACATCAAACTGTATATATTGGAATCTATTTACTGAATGATATGAGCATCTCCTACATTAACTTTTCAGCAGTGGAATGAATGGTTATTTAGCCCCTAAATTCTCAGAGCAAATCATTTTCAATGAACATATATTGTAGTTCCACAGGGCCAGCTATAATTCCTGGGCCCCCAGCAGTTGCAGGCTCTGTCTGCTATATAGTTGCACCCCTGCTTCCATCTGCTTTTCAGTAAAATGATTTCGATCATAGTTCAACCTTTTGTCCAAGCAAAACCTACCTACCTGCTAAGTAATTGTTTGAGTAGCAAACACAAGAGGTGTGGCCAAAATGTAGAAACTGCTGTTTGTGTTCATGGGGGCCTCATGTAAACATGTGCGGGGCCCCAAAGTCTGTATTGCTGGTTCAAACAATTCTCTTGAATCTTACTTCACATAATCCATCAAACTTCAGTATTTTAGTAGTACTTCCCCAGATGGTATTGGGCACAGGCATTAGAGTATCAGAGTATTAGTTACAATTCTGAAGTAGTACTCACTTATAGGTGAACTAGTCCCCAGCACTAGAAGGATGTTTACAGTGGTGCCTTATTCCAGAAATAAATATTACTGCATAAGTAGACGTGCATAAGCACTATGGGTAACAATGTGGGCTACTAATCCTTCTCATTTCTTTGATGGAGCCCAGGCTGCTCTACCACCTACCTTAAGCTTAACTCTCCTAGCTCTACTCCTAACTCTCCTAGAGTAAGCTATTACAGAAACTTCACTTTCAAGGGGTTATTTACTAAAATCTGAATTTATCTCATTATGTAAATTAAAAAACCACGTCCAAACTCCCATACCCGATTTTACCTTATTCATTTCCCATACCCGATTTTACCTTATTTATTAAAACCGAAAACCCAAATTGTATGAATTGTTTTTAATTTTTTACTGAATCACTTGTTTTTTTGGGAAAAAGCCTACTTTTTTTAATGTTTGCCCAAAAAGTACAAAATGGTGGGATTCTCAGGCTAATTCCAGCGCAGACTACAGAAACTTCAAATTAGGATAGAGACCTCTACCATTGGCTTATACAGAACCTCGGCAGGTCTGAGATGGCAGGTTTTCGGATTTGGGCTTTTTGCTGCATCGGGCTTTAATAGATCTTGAAAAATTTAAGTTAAAAAAAAAAAAACTTGAGTTTTGGCCCAAAAGTCAACCAACCGGAGTTTAATAAGTAACCCCCTCAATGTCACCACTACCATACCATCTAATGAGGACTACCTCCAACTCCCCAGCACTGCCTCCACCTACAGCAAGTGGGGTCCAAAGAGACAGAGCACATGATGACTCCCCCTTTTAAAGAAAGGGGCACCTGATAACCCTGAACAAATAGAGAACCTCCAGGGAAACTGGAAAAGTAAGCAGCCCCCTTCCAAGTCTGAAACAAACTCATCCCTTGGCTGGATTAACCATTATGGGGACTGAATAAAGTAAAAGTGAGCAAAAACTTTACACTTTCACAGCTACTAGTTTTACTCATGAACATTATACTGTGGTGGCTTAATATCTCCAAATGTGCAGTCTGTTTCACTTTAGGACTACAGAAGGAGGCAGCTTTCTTTCCTGCTTAATGACAATGTGAAGATCATTGGCTTATCTTAGATGTTTTCTTATCTGAGCTACACAGCAAGTGCTCTGGGAATTACTTATCCTACAGAAGCAATGTATATAAGTTAAAAAAGATCTAACCACCACCATTAAATTGCTAAGAATGTTCTTTGGAGTACTTTTGCAATTTACAATTATTTTCTGTCTTCTTGCTTTTACGATAATAGCAGTTTTACACACAGCAACTGTGCCAGGGGGTTTACATGCCTTATCCTGGCAGCAAGTCCAGATGCTACACTGCACTGCTCTCTTAAAAAGTTTACACTGGATCGTTTACACAAAAAGTTAGACAGAAGGACTGTTGTGTTAATAATATTAGTGTTGTCTAACATAATTAAAGTAAATAATTTTGTGTAAAACACTTTTTTTGCCAGTGTTTTGCTTGTACAATGCCATCAGGATGATTTCAACTGCCATATTCAATCTGACTACTTCACAAATATGGCTGCTAAAACACTTTGACGCATGTGCAGACTTTGACCCGCGTGCTCACTCTGTTGTGATGTCACCACATCGTTTCTCTGGCTCTTTTATGCACCTGCGAAATTCCCAGCAGGCAGTTTGTACTGTTAGCCAACACAGGACAGTAACATTGCTCATCCCTAACACAGCACAATTGAGCATACTATCACTGAAAATATTTCCAAGTCAGTGTTAAAAATGTGCATAAAATCAAAGTAGCAATGCAAACTGCAGCATTTGACATACTGCACACAAGCTAATAGATCAGACCACTAGGCGGAAGTACTGCCAAAGTTTGACATCTTATGTTTTGGTTGGTCAAGTATGCTGCAGAATTGGCTGGAAATCTGTATGTGTGGCCAGCATAAAGGGTCAGTAACACCACAAAGTGAAAATACATTATAAGTATGGGACCTGTTATCCAGAATGCTCGGGACCTGGGCTTTTCTGGATAGCGGATCTTTCCGTAATTTGGATCTCCATGCCTTAAGCCTACTAGAAAATCATGTAAACATTAGATAAACCCAATAGGCTGGATTTGCTTCCAATGAGGATTAATTGTATCTTAGTTGGGATCAAGGACAAGGTACTGTTTTATTATTACTGAGAAAAGGAAATCATTTTTAAAAATGTGGATTATGTGGATAAAATGGAGTCTATGGGAGATGGACTTCCCGAAATTCGGGGCTTTCTGGATTACAGGTTTCCAGATAACGGATCCCATACCTCTTATTTCTCATTGTCCAGCATAAGCAAAATATTTCTTTCCAACAAACTTCATAATTTCAGCACTATGTTTTCACCCTAAAGGTGTGTAGAGATCCAAGAATAACATTTGAACTAGTACTAAATCCACTGATTCTACAATGCAGCCTCTTTTTCTATAGTATATATATATATATATATATATATATATATATATATATATATATATATATATATATATACACAGTGGTGTGAAAAACTATTTGCCCCCTTCCTGATTTCTTATTCTTTTGCTTGTTTGTCACACAAAATGTTTCTGATCATCAAACACATTTAACTATTAGTCAAAGATAACACAAGTAAACACAAAATGCAGTTTTTAAATGAGGGTTTTTATTATTTAGTGAGAAAAGAAATCCAAACCTGTGTGAAAAAGTAATTGCCCCCTGAACCTAATAACTGGTTGGGCCACCCTTAGCAGCAATAACTGCAATCAAGCGTTTGCGATAACTTGCAACGAGTCTTTTACAGCGCTCTGGAGGAATTTTGGCCCACTCATCTTTGCAGAATTGTTGTAATTCAGCTTTATTTGAGGGTTTTCTAGCATGAAGCGCCTTTTAAGGTCATGCCACAACATATCAATAGGATTCAGGTCAGGACTTTGACTAGGCCACTCCAAAGTCTTCATTTTGTTTTTCTTCAGCCATTCAGAGGTGGATTTGCTGGTGTGTTTTGGGTCATTGTCCTGCTGCAGCACCCAAGATCGCTTCAGCTTGAGTTGACGAACAGATGGCCGGACATTCTCCTTCAGGATTTTTTGGTAGACAGTAGAATTCATGGTTCCATCTATCACAGCAAGTCTTCCAGGTCCTGAAGCAGCAAAACAACCCCAGACCATCACACTACCACCACCATATTTTACTGTTGGTATGATGTTCTTTTTCTGAAATGCTGTGTTACTTTTACGCCAGATGTAAGGGACGCGCACCTTCCAAAAAGTTCAACTTTTGTCTCGTCGGTCCACAAGGTATTTTCCCAAAAGTCTTGGCAATCATTGAGATGTTTTTTAGCAAAATTGAGACGAGCCTTAATGTTCTTTTTGCTTAAAAGTGGTTTGCGCCTTGGAAATGTGCCATGCAGGCTGTTTTTGCCCAGTCTCTTTCTTATGGTGGAGTCGTGAACACTGACCTTAATTGAGGCAAGTGAGGCCTGCAGTTCTTTAGATGTTGTCCTGGGGTCTTTTGTGGCCTCTCGGATGAGTTGTCTCTGCGCTCTTGGGGTAATTTTGGTCGGCCGGCCACTCCTGGGAAGGTTCACCACTGTTCCATGTTTTTGCCATTTGTGGATAATGGCTCTCACTGTGGTTCGCTGGAGTCCCAAAGCTTTAGAAATGGCTTTATAACCTTTGAAATTGAACTCAGGTGTGATAAACCACAGTTAAGTTATTTTTTAACAAGGGGGGCAATCACTTTTTCACACAGGCCCATGTAGATTTGGAGGTTTTTTTCTCCCTTAATAACGTAAACCTTCATTTAAAAACTGCATTTTGTGTTCAATTATGTTATCTTTGACTAATAGTTAATGGTTTTTGATGAGCAGAAACATTTAAGTGTGACAAACATGCAAAAGAATAAGAAATCAGGAAGGGGGCAAATAGTTTTTCACACCACTGTATATATATATATATATATATATATATATATATATACACTAACAGACATTTCCCTACAGTCCTAAGGTCCATTCTGAACGTATCCTATATTGTTTGTGAGCTAGTATCAACATTGTCAGACCAGAGAGACAGCAGCAAGTTCTGGCAGCTCCAACACTTTCCTCCTGGCTCTCTCCTAGCTACAGGGTGTGAGCCTTGAACCACTGACACATGTCCTGCCACAATAACCAGTCTGGCAAGCAGAACTGTGGGACTTACTTCCTACTCTCGGCTGCTACACACCCTAATCTTGCTTTTCACAAAGGCACCCTAAATAATGCCTGCTTGCTCTGCTGTAAGACAACAGACAAAGGATCGTTTACAAACACACAAAAAAAACATATTTACCGGTATGTAAACTGGCAATAGTTACTACAATTCTGTACAGGTTTTCGTTAAAAACTATTTCTTGACTTGAACACATTTCTGATCAATTTTGTGTTCAGCCTGGTTATAAGTAAGCCAAACTGAATAAGTTGGGTACAAAAACGTTAAATCAGTCATAGACCACAGAATATTAAAACACAGAGCAACTCAAAATGTCTTAAATCTAAAAAAAGAACGAAATTAAGATTCCATTTCTTCTGTACTGAAATGGCACATGATGCAGTTTAATTACTGCTGCACTGAAGCTGAAACTGCAACAGTGAAAAAAACTACCCACCTGTTGCTGCTGCCCACATAGATGTATGGGAAATACCCGTCCTACGGCAGACCTAGCAGTGACCCACAGCCTGCCATTGTCAGATCTACCATAGTATATGTTTATGTGAAGCCAGCAGTGATGGGGGACAGAGGTATTTTGACCTTAAACTGTTTTACACACAATAGATAAACAAACTTTTAATGCCAAACAATATGCTGTAATAAAAAAGCAACCTGTTTTTAATATACATCAACCTATTTAAAAGATGCAGCTCTTCCGTAAACATTGCTTGCGGATTTCATTTGGGACATCTTTCAATTAGTGCAATGCAATTCACTGGCAAAGCATACTGTATGTACATTTTCTCTGCAATCTTATGTTTGGGTAGATTAGGATGATTAAACATTCTCAAAATCATATTAATTCAGTATTTTATGAGTTGTAGTGAAACAAATGTAATTATTATTACATGGCAGTAAAAAAGGAAAATGCACTTATAAAAATATTTGCATGTATCAACGATTAATGAACTGCTTCTATAACAAATGAGGAGAAAAAAAATAAAAAAAGATCTGCTCATAATGAAATGATACATCAACCATTATGCAGCCACTATGATGTATGGAATTTCTCCAATACCTTTGTGATTTCATAAAGGCAGGCTCCTGATAAAAATCTTCAGATCACGCCAATTATATAAATATTCCTTGGATTGCCATAGAAACATTACACTGATTAGTGAAGCTGAAACTGGCCATGAGATGTCTTTCTAAAATAGCTACAGAGGAGCACCCAAGGGATCAACCAGCAGGAAAATTTTAAGGGATACTTTGTCCACAACCTTATAACATCCAAAAATAAAAAAACACAGTATATTGTTCACTTTTTAAAATAACTTTAGAAAACATGATATTTTTGTGTATAAGTAGTATTTTAATAGTAGTACTTTTATATTGTAAAGCTACATTGAAAATAACAGGCCACTAACCCCAGACACGCCAATGAAAAATGGCCAATTAGGGCCTCATTAATTCCAGATACACCAGAAAATCAGAAAACCAAAAGCAAAGTTTTCTTCTTTCTTGCTGCTTGGCTCTCTCTCTCTCTCTGCCTGGCTCCTGTTACAAAAAAAAAAATCCAAGATGGTTGTGCATTCCACAGTGGAATGCAACATCTCTAAATAGGTGATAAAAGAAGACCACAATCTGCTCCTACTATCCCCTCTACTTTAATAAGGACATATGTGAACACAGGGTGTCCATCAGAAACTTTGGGGCTTGTACAAGTTATTTATATGAGGCCCCATGAACACAAGCATATACCAATATTTTTGGCAATGCCCCATGTGTGTGTGCTACAATCACCAATCTCACCAAACTCACCAATCATTTTACTGAAAAGAAGTGGTGTAACTAAAAGGGAACTTCAACTGAAGAAACTACAGGGGGCACCGTGGGACTGAAAAATTTAGGGACCCAATGTTGTTGCTATGGGACTCACTAACCAGTCATTCCCCTGCTGAAAAGTTCATGGCCATTGGAATTTCCCCCTGTCACACTTCTCTGCAATGTCTTGGCTTGATATGTATGTTCTGTTTTTCAGAAGTTACACAAGTTTCTAGGCAACTCAGGGCAGTTTTTGTGGCGTTATGCATACGTAAGTGAGGCAAGCTTTAAACTGGCCATATTCATGCAGATTTCATCATCATGTTGAATCAAACGATTGAATGTTGCAATCTTCTGACCTGCAACTAACCATTCAGATTAAATAAATAGTAAAAAGGGCAAAGTAGACAATGTTCTGGTCATGAATTCACAGACAGCAATCATACAGAAGTTATGTCTGATAAACAGTAGTGACAGACACCCAAAAATAGGCAATACACGCAGAGATATTATTGCTAGCCGACAGAAATTTTCTAACCTGCCAGAACGACTAAACGACTGATCGCCATGGTACTAAAAATGTAAGGACAATCTATACGTGGTCAGACAATCGTATGAACCTTTATCTTTGTGTCTTTAAGTTCATAAATCTCGATTTTGCACAATAAAAGCAAAGTCTCCTATTGTAATCACTTTATCGCATGAGTTTGCATACCCAATGTCATATTAATAGGAATGGATAAAATAACAAAGGCAGTAGCAGGAAGAAGAGATTCAGAAACACGCTTAGCATAATAGCTAACGAGCAATCTCTTACATGACCTAAAAGCCATGGAGTAACATTACAGAGATCAATAGGAGTTAGTCGCTAAGATCACAAGAGAAAGATCCTGGTGCCTGTAATCAGGCCAAAGAAAGAAAAGATGCAGGTCCGCTGTTGATCCAAAGCTGTTAGAGGGCATCAGGCATTAACTCTATTAGTACCAAGGGTCAGTCTTCATACCTGCAGCAAACAGAAACATCAAGAGCTAATGGCAATGATATGTTTTAGAATTAAGTTTCACCCAAGATCAACAGGTTTCAACAAACGTGACTTGTTTTTAGGTCAAGTCAGAATATATAAATTAAGTTGCTCCTGCACTCATGGTTGTCAACAGATTTGTAGTGGTGCTAGAGCTCCCTAGATAACTGGCAACTCCAGTGCAAGAAAGGAAGATAGTAGCTGCACACGCAAAGTTTGCATTCAGAAATGTACTTTACCTATTTATTAGGCCATAGAGTGTAATCAAAAGGAAATAAAGTTTTGGATGGACAAGCCTCATCCAACACAGGAAGACTTGTCCACCTTGAACATTATTACCTATAGATAGATAGAAGCATAAAAGTTTGCTGTAAGAGTATAATGAACATTTAGAACATCATTTTTATAAGCAATCAAATTCTATATCTATGGAGGTTTATAGAACAAAACAGACAATGAAAGAAGGTAAAAAGGAGGAACAGGTATAGACGCAGCAGACTGATTTTGTTTTGTATTCAGTTGTTGCTTTTGTTGAATAAAATTATAGAAAATATATGTTTACTAATTATCTTCAAAAAACTATTATTTTGCTGTAGGTGAACCAAATATGGCTAAATGATCCTCTGTTGGAAGATCTCCAACAGAGTATTTAAGAACAAGCTGTTCAATTTTATGGGGCTATAATACCATTTGGAAGTCAAATTATAATGAATAATTATTCTAGGCACCTAAATTTTATGGTCCAACTTTCTGTTTGTAAGCCACTCCAACGTTACTGTGATTTTTAAAATCATTATCATTAATCAGTATGGCGGAAGTAGTATCATGCTGTGTTGCTGCTTTTCATTAGCAGCTAATGGGCATCTTGGTGTTCTGTTAGAAGGAAGAATGGATGGTGCATGATACAGGAAATATCATAAGATAACTCATTTGCTAAATTACTGAAGTTTTGAGGAACTTCACCATTTAAGGAAAAGTAAAAGGTAAAATGACTTGTGGTGCCCAGTGATTCTAGTTTCCTTCCTGCTCCCCAAGCTGACACACCAGCCTGAGGTAGAATTGTCCAATGCTTGCAAATACAAGGCCATAGTAACACAGGAGTAGTTCAAGAACAAACAAGCCAGTGTCCTACATTTTCTTGGGATATGGGATTTATGGGATCCCTGGCCCCTCAATATTTACCAATTGTCCGGGCCACCAATGTTTTTTTTTTTTTTACCGTGTGAGGAGCCCTTGTCACCAATATTTGGTTTTTTTTACTTGTGGGGGTGCCTGGCAGCCAATGGGTTTTTTTTTTAACTTGGGGGGGACTGGCCACCAATGGGGTTTTTACTTGTGTAGGGGGCCCTTGCTTGCAACTATTTTTTTACTTGTGGGGTTGCCTGGCAGCCAATGGGTTTTTTTTAACTTGAGGGGCGGTGCTGGCCACCAATGGGTTTTTTACTTGAGAAGGGGGCCTTGGCTTGCAATTGTTTTTTTACTTGTGTCCAGAAAATTTTATCATATAGGGATTTCTGATGGTGGATCTGATCAGGTAAGCAATTATAATCATTGGACAACCCCACTGATAGCTTTCCTTCTCCTTTAAAACAGCAATAACATAGAGAACAGCATTTCATTGTAGGAATTTGTTATTTAATAAACTGACAGAAAATACTAACACCTTGTATTTACCATTTCAGTATAACACATATTTCAAAACCCATTAAACTTTTTGTTTTGGTTTCCAAATAGCTTTCTACTCGCAAAAATGCTCTCAGAGGGCATTCAAGCTCTTAACAGGTTAAACAAACACTCAGAAGTAATTGGTGTGATTGTAATAATAAAAACAATACATGCTATAACATCTTCTATGTGAGCTGGGCAAAGCAATTGAAGCAGATTCACAGCACTGAGTGCAAGTGATTAGGTCTTTAGAGGAAAAAGCTCATCATTTCAAAGCCGCTCTTCTCCATGCACAGTCAAGTACAATGAATTATTTGGAGAGCTATTATCCTCTTAAACATACTTGTTTCCCCCTTCATTGTAAAGCAATGGATGTGAATAAATATGCTGGTCCCTCCTGCTTTGTCAAGACCTGGAAATACCAGCAGCACACAAAACAAACAGCCCATGCCAGGCAGCCTGTAATAGATTCATAGGGCTCAACTTTGTAATTGCAGTCCACTCAAAAGCTGAGCAAAATATAGAGATAAAATATAAATAAAAACTGACGAACAGCTAAAATAGTTCATATATCACATGACATCCTCTCCTACCAACCTAGATCTTAGTGCAATGCCTCTGTTTTATTTTCCTGTTGAATGTTCAGTGATCCCTATACCTTATGATCTATGTGAATAAAGTAAGGGGCTGTCACTTCTTTGGAATATTGCATTCAGAAATGATTACACTTCAGACTTTGGTTGTTTTTCTGGCAGCAAACAATTAGAGATGATGGCACTGTTCTTTTGCTGCAGATATCCAAGATTTCTTGCCTGCCAAAACAGGCAAAAAGTGGGTTTCAGCTACAGTAATGTTGTAAAGAAATATCCCATAAAAATAGGAAAGCCTTTGTTCTGCTTAGCTGGGAGAGCACAGAAACATATTTTTTTCGATGTTCATATTAATAAATGCATCTCCTTTAAAATCAAAAACAGATAATTACTTAACCTCATTTATAAAAAGTTAACTGTTTAAAAAAAGTAATTTGTTCTTTGCACCTATGGAATCTGTGTTTAGTGCCTAAAGACGTATGTCTCTCTCTTTATGGAGCACTGCACATAGAAGGGTGGATGGTGTTTGTCCACTGGCATGGCCTTAGAGTCTACATGATTCAGAACGTGCAGGCCAGGAGCACCTGGGGATACAAGGTACTTACAAGCTGCTTACTGAACATGTAAACTGCAGGGCCCCTGACACCTGTCAGCAAAGCACCAAATACCTTTTAATTCCCTTTTAATTCAATGTAAGCCACAGAGTGAAGAGCCAAAAGATCTAAGTTCCTGCACTCCTGCCTAGCCCTTCATAAACATCCCCTATATATTCTCCCTTTAAACTGTCAGTGAAAAGAAGAGCATAGGTTCTCGTGTGCACAGAGCCTCTGCATATTTGCACAGTGTCAGACTGGCCCACCGGGATACCAGGAAAACTCCCAGTGGGCCCAGGTGTCAGTGGGCCCTCCTGCTTCTAAACATTTGGCCTATTTCATGGTCATTCCCTATTTCTATGAGAATAAAGAGGCTAAATGGATGGAATAACATATTATAGTATGTAAAGAAAAGAGAATAGGAGAATAGAGGTTGATTCAGGAGAGGAAGAAAATAATACTTAGAGTAGGCCCCTGGTCTAAAGGTTTTTGGGTGGGCCCCTGGTCTAAGGGTTTTGGGTGGGCCTCTGGTGTCCCAGTCCAACACTGTATTTGCAGTTTTACATATGTATGGAGCTGCCATCAAAACATCTACCTTGCATTTGGCATCATCTCGAAAATGTAATCAAGGGAATTTATTGCAGATATTAGCAGCATACGGTGCAAACGGTCTCTTATTTGTAGACAAACCCTAATTTTTATTAACTTTCCAAGGAAATTTGTTTCTCTGAAAATGACCCAGGTGCTAAAAGTAACCAACTGAAATGCAGCATCATATGCAAAAAACTTTAGATAACAAACAAGGGTACATAAAACAGTCATTTACTTCCCCTCCCCCTTGTCACCCCAATACATGACAAACCAAAATCTCATGGGAGTGGCAAAATCTGATTTTAATTTATAACTCTCAATTTGGTGTTCTGTGGTGGATGTCTCCATCTTTACCCCAAACTTTCAGTCCTGTATAAACATATGTAAGCAGAAGTATCCAGATCCTTGTAAAATACCAGATTGAATTCTTCAGCTCATCCTTGGTTTTTAGTACAGGGCAGACCAGAGGGCTGTTCTGCTTAGTCACAGGTTAGAGGAAAAGTGATGAGTAAGGAGATCAAACAGATAATTTCTATGTTACACTGTATCTGAAATAATGGCACAGGCGAGGCTTTTTACAGCTCAAGGAACTCCATATGGCAAACTCATCAAAGCTTTACATTTGCTTAGTAGCTTTAAACTTTAGATTTTTGCATTCCCTTAGCATTATCAAATGGAGTACAGTATACCAACCTCATCGATACAACCACCACCCTTCTAGTAAAAATGGAAATCGATTAACTTTTCACTTTCAAATTTAGAACAAGTTCACGGATTCTAGACTTCCTGTTTATCAGATAAGTAATGCAACCCTTGAGAGTTATTAATGATCCTGCCCATTCCCCTTTTCACTGATTGATGAAGAGCCACATGGTTAAACATTTCCTAGCACATAATTTATCATCAGATATCATCATACCATGCGTATTGATAGCTTCTGTGACTGGACAAGTTAGTTATGTTGCCATATCTCGTAGAGTCAAATTTCCAGGTATCTACTATTAGCACCTACAGTGGCCCACAAAATAATGAGCATGCACAGTGCTCCTAATATCCGTAAGTGGGCCAGCCAAGATCAGAAAGCACCGAGCTACAGGGAATAACTTCAAAAGCATCATTCTTTACTTTCATATGGCTGATGTACACTAAGAAATACTAAGAAAATGGGACAGAATTTTGTGATAAAATCAACAGTTGACCTTTTAATGATTTTGGGTGCAGCTGCTTACACTAAATGTAATACTGATTTAGCAGACTATTTAGCTTGTTTATTATATGTATACTGTATATATTTCTATTTATTTAGCACTTTGTATGCACGCAACAATGTACAGAAAATTATTAGTATTTGTGCAAATGTATTAGTCTAAATGCATCAGATTGATCAAAGCTAATTGTGACTGATTGCGATGGGTGACTGACTACACTGCTGCAAAATTGCACTTGTGCCTCCATTAAGGTCCATGAACAGGGAACAGAATCAAGTTAATAGACTTTGTGGCCCATCATCAGAATACTCATGTAGGTACCATTTATCTAACATGTGGTTTATAAGGAGGGCTGTTTGGTTTGAAAAACATTTTTGCTCCAAAAATATTTCTGATTACGTTGTCTGAAAACAAATTACTCTTTGGGAAATCTTATCATTGTGCTTGATACTGTGTGCAAAGTTTTATGGTCATTCAGACTGCTATTTTCCTGATGTAATCATTTCTACTTCAAAACCCTTGGGTGGCTGATCCGTTGAACACGATTTGATTGATACAGCTAAATAAAATCTCTACAACTCTTGCACACCTTGGGGATATTCCCTAAGTAAGATTAGGCACATGAAACCATTTTAGTAGGAAAGATCATGACAAATGCTTTGATACACTAGTGCAGACTTGGAAGAATACATCCAGGCAGAGGATTCTCATTCATCAAGAGAACCGTGAATTCTCAGTCTACTCAACAAGTGTTCATAGCCCCTCCAGGAAGTCATCAAGAATGTCAGACAAGTACCCTGTGCATGCTAATAAGCTTTTATATTCCCATGCAGACTCACTCTCTGTTAAGTAAGGGATTATTGGAGACAGAGCAGGTATGTTTATATAATAAAGAATGTCTATGTTTTCTATGGCACATAACAGTTTATAGCAAACTAGGGAAAGGGAGAGGACCCTTGACCTTAGAGCACTGCACTCTGCACAGTATGTCTTAATAGGCATGTTCATCTTTCTTTAAGTTGCATAGTGCTTTACATTTGTATACTTTTTTTCTAATAAAAGTAACTTGCTTGCATCTATGAAATCGCCACACAACTGATATTGTAGTTGACGGAGCAGCGATCAACAAAGGGGGTCGCCGACTCTCTCTTTGTACCTCCACTGCTGACTGCATTGTCATTATTATTTTTTTTACGTTTTTTAAATGATTTGCCTTCTTCCTCTTTCCAGCTTTTAAATGCTCTGTAAGGATACACATTTATTGTTATTGCTACTTTTTAATACTCGTAGTCAAGCCTTGACCGTTTCATGTTCCAGTCTTTTATTCAAATTTATGTATGGTGGCTAGGGTAATTTAGACCCTAGCAACTATTTAGCTTAAACTGCGAACTGGAGAGCTGCTGAATAAAAAGCTAAATAACTCAAAAACCACAAGTAAAATGAAAAACAATTGCAAATTGTCTAGGAATATCAATCTCTACATCAGACTTAAAATTAACTCAAAGGTGTACAACCCCTTTAATTTACTTTTATTATCATGTAGAGAGTGCTATTCTGAGACAATTTGCAATTGATCTTCATTTCGTACTATTTGTGGTTTTTGCATTATTTACCATTTTGCTCAGCAGCTCTCCAGTTTGGAATTTCAGCAGCTATCTGGTTGCTAGGGTCCAAATTACCCTAGCAACCAGGCAGTGGTGTGAATCAGAGACTGGAATATGAATAGGAGACAGCCTGAAAAAAGGATGAATGATAAAATCACAATAACCATGAAATTCAGGGACAGCGAACCCCCTTTGAAAGCTGGAATGAGTCAGAACAGGAAAGCAAATCATTCCAAAACTATACAAAAGAAAAAAATAAAAAGAATTGATCATACAATAACATACTAAAAGTTAACTTAGAGGTGAACTATCCCGTTTATTATATGAATTAATGCAAATAAGCAGGTAATGAACGTTCTAAGCAATTCCCATTTATAGTCCCCTTAACTGGTAATGCAAGGCATATACACTTCTAATAGATGGAGTAACAGATTTGGTGTCCTGATAGTTGCCTTTAAGGCATATCCCACACTGCTGACTATAAGAAACCTCCATATAAAGGCAGATTTTGCTACAGAAACTATGATGAATGTGCCAATTGGGCACCAGCACAAAAAAGGCAAATTGTTTACAGCCTCTTGATTCCATGAACATGTTTCCTCCATGAACAGTTTGTAATAGCCATTTACATGCCAGAAGTTCATTAGAAAAGCAGTACAAACAGGAATGTAAATAGAAACATTGCCTGTTTAAACTACAAAGCAGTAAGTAATACATAGACAATCACTGTTTGCACAGACAAAATCCATAATACAAAACAAAATACATAAAATGAATTGCAAATTTATACTGAGTACTGATGCTAATTCAGTTAGATGATCACATTCTTTATCTCTTGGCCAGAAAACACATATTCAAAATGGGATACGAGTGGGGGCACATTTACTTAGCTTGAGTGAAGGAATAGAATAAAAAAATACATTGAATTTTGAAGTATTTTTTGGCTACTTCGACCTTCGACTATGACTTTGAATCGATTGATTCGAACTAAAAACCGTTCGACTATTCGACCATTCGATAGTCGAAGTACTGTCTCTTTAAAAAAAACTTAGACCACCTGCTTTGCCACCTAAAACCCACTGAGCATCAATGTTAGCCTATGGGGAAGGTCCCCACAGGCTTTCCTAGCTTTTTTTGATCGAAGGAAAATCGTTCGATCAATGGATTAAAATCCTTGAAATCGTTTGTTCAAAGGATTTAATTGTTCGATCAAACGATTTTTCCTTCGATCGTACGAACGAAAGAAATTCGGTAAATCCTTCAACTTCGATATTCGAAGTCGAAGGATTTTACTTTGACGGTCAAATATAGAGGGTTAATTAACCCTCGATATTCGACCCTAAGTAAATGTGCCCTGTGGTATAACTATACCTTACAGGGTCCTATAACAAATCTTTTTGCAATCCCTACAACCTCTTGGGAAGATAATAAATGTTGTGCTTATGTGGCATACTGAATTTTCAACTCAATCTGACCTTCCCACCAGCCCCCCATAATGCTGGCCCTACTTGCAGCCACTGGGTCTGCTGTGTTTTGTTATGATCCTGGGTTTACAATCCTTTTGCTATTTTAAAACATTCACAGTGCATCTGATTATGACCAAAACAAGTTTTTCACTTCAACCATTTTTAAGTTGTGTGTATTTAGCAAGTAACTCACAGCTGTCTAGACTAACCTAGGAAAAACCAGGATGTGGTTTTACATAAGAAATGTCTTTCGTCCGTTCTAAAAACTGTTCTACTACAGCAAATTAAGATGATGACTTAGTATGAAAAGGAACTTCCCGGAAAGTTCCCTTATCAGTTCCTAGAGCTATATAATGGATGAATGTATGAATGGATTATGTATATGGATGTAAGAGCGAACTGCATTTATCTACTCACATATGGAATTCCCTGTGCATAATAAACCTATCAAATGGCATTTATACTGTGAAATCCAGTCACTTTCTGCAAGAAAATCTTGCATAACTATCAGCTTTGTTTGGCAGTATTCCACAAACACTCCATCTAAATATGCAAACTGAAAAATATCACTAACTTCTAGCCTTTAACTATGGCAGTACTAGAAAAACTTGATGAATCAACAAGTTTCTAAACATAACTGTTTCAGTCTATGCAGCTGAAGTGGACTACACACTGGTCAGTAATACATGCCGACTTGGCTGCTCTTAACTGAGCTGGCAACTTACTGACCCTGTGGACAGTCTCCTAGAATCATATTTGTTCAGGGTTCAACCATCTTGCTAAATAATCCCACCAGGCAAGAGCCAAATCAGGCTATAGATGTAGTACTGCGCAAGCCCTCACGGTGATACAATTGTCGGCAGACAAAAGTATTCCATGTGACTTTGCATTTTGAGTTTTACACGGCCTCTCTCTGAAATGAACTTTGCACTGACACACACAATCTGACACACACAATCTGACACACAGGCGCTTCCCTATAGCAGGTGGTATGGACAGGGCTGGCCTGTTTCCCCTTAAAGGGGTGTTTTTTTTTGGTATGTTATAGTATGGCAAATTCTAAGCAATTTTTCAGTTGGATTTCATCTTTTATTTCTTATAGTTTTTTTTAATTATTTGCTTTCTTCCTCTAACTCTTTTCAGCTTTTAAAAAAAGTATTTTTCTGTGAGGCTACAATTTTATTGTTATTTATTATTACATATCTTTCTATTCAGGCCCTCTTCTATTCATGTTCTATTCAAACCACTCCCTGATTGCTAAGGTCATTTGAACCCTAGCAACCAGATATAGTATCTTATAGAATGGCCAATTCTAAGCAATTTTTCAGTTGTTTTATTCATTCATTCATTTTTTTATTTCTTATAGTTTTGTTTTAATTTTTTGCTTTCTTCTTATAACTCTCTTCAGCTTTCAAATGGGAGTCACTGACCCCGGCAGCCAAAAAAAGTATTTTTCTGCGAGGCTACAATTATTTTTTTATTAATTATTTTTTTTAAATTAAAATAATTTTTTATTACATATCTTTCTATTTAGGCCCTCTCTGATTCATGTACCAGTCAAACCACTTTGATTGCTAAGGTCATTTGGACCCTAGCAATCAGATAGCTGCTGAATTTCCAAACTAGAGAGCTGCAAAAGTGAATAATTCAAAAGACCAATTGGAAATTGTCTCAGAATATCGTTCTCTACATTTTACTAAAAGTTCACTTAAACGTGAACAACCTCTTTAGCTGTTAGCTGCAGAGTGCAATAATCCTCGAGGGCACAACTGCTTGATGACTGAGTACTAAGGGGCCTGCCCTTCACCCTTTAGTGCTCTGGGATTTGTGCTCCTGAAATAGAAAAAATGACCCCTAATATAAAACAACAATGGCCATTAGGGTCTCATTGGTCTGTGTTTTTCTGTGCCCATGGAGCATATGGCCAAAAAGCAAATCCCCAATTAAAACAGCAGCAGTACAAACTGCATTTCTGGTACACAGACACTGCAACATTTTTCGAGAAAAGTCTTGAAGGCCCATTTAGAGGACACTCATTCTACACCACTTGCAGTACATTACAGTTTAGTATTTCCATTTAAATTAAATCACCCACTCTGAAGAAAGCTGGAGATTAAATCAGCGGAAAAGAGAAATTCTCTGTGCTTGTGTCTTCCATCTGATCTCCAGAACAATAGGAATCATTGTACCTAATTCAAAAAATGGCATCACATTAGACTGTGCTGTGCATATACAGTACGTTTCTGAATAATGGGGCACTAATTGTTATTATGATTGTGGGTTTTTTTCACATATAAACATAAAGTCATTTTTACACCAATGCTTTTTCTGAACATAGTCATCTCCAAAAAGGGCTCATTTATCATTCCTGCAGTAGGGTTATTCCCTGATGTCCCATTGTTCATTTATTTCCATATGTACATGCAAGATAATTAATCAAACTCACAAAATCCACATTTCTCTTTGTCCTTTCTTATTCCCAGTTAGGTAGTAGGAGCCAGTGTGCAAAAATGATCCTTATAGCTTAACCATACACTTCAACTTGAGAGCAATGAGCTGAGGCAGTCAAATACAAGCATTCCACTGAGTAAACACTGTTTATATAGTAGGGGAAATAACCAGTGGCCTTCCAGTATTTGCTGCACTACAACGCCCAGCACACCTTGTCAGCCAGTGAGGCAAAGGGATACAAATTGGATATCCCTGTTTGATAGCTATCTTGCTCTCATAAACCTTCTTCTGGAAAGAATTCCTGTTCTTACTGCTAAGGTCTTATCTGATGCACTGACCCCCTGAATTAGATATCACTCTTATTTATATAATGCCTAAAGAAATTAATAGGGTACCGTGCTTATTAATCCCATAATGTGGCCCATCTGTCAGTGATGTTGGAACAATATAGGCATACACGATATACACACAAGCTGAGAGTGCTTTTTAAAACATGGAGGCAGAATAGATTGATGAGATGTAAACTTTTAAACTCTGTATTTTAAAAGCAGAATCGATGTCAGCCTTGTATAAAGACCCTGGTATAACACTGCAATTACAAAAGAGTCACAATTTATGGGTAAATATTTTTCTAGACAGTAAGTATGAGGTCATCATAGCTTATTATGAGTACTAAATATTCTCTCTCTTATGACTTGGATTTATACTTATGAATGGAATATCCCGTACTACTTCTCACTGCAAAACCATTCTCCATGGAATATGTTGTTGCATTGGTCTATGTATAGAAAGCAATGAATATTATAGATACAAGAATAGCTTGTTGTAACCATTATTATGTTAAACTTGCACAGCACTTAGGACGGCAAATAAGTAATCTTTATGAATGTTGCCCTAACTTCCAATCATTCATGGGTTTGCGGTTCCCGTATTGCAAGCTGGGCTTACCTAGCCACTGCAAAATGTTCTCAAACTGTAGGTTCGCAATCCCAGAACCAATCAAAACACTTTATGGGAGATAAGAATTATAGTGAGATAAAAAAACAATATTTATTTTGAAATGTTCAAATATTTGCAAGCTAATGGGGGTCAGCATTTACACCAAATATTGGACCTTTATTAGACTTGCAAATAATCTGCAAGAAATAATTTGTTAGTAGTCTAACAGAAGCAATTTCACTCAACATGAATTATTTTTCCAGTTGCCTGTAGTAAAAAAGGGGCATGATAAGCCAGTTTCTTTGTTTAGAAAGGGGGAATGATTTGCAGGTTGGGATGCATTTCCCTGTGCAGAACAGGGATGAGTCTTCTATGGGATTCTACAGCTAACTTGCAAAAAGAGATGCCCAAGTGAGGCTGCACAGTATCCAGGATCTCCCATGTACAAGTACAATATAAACACAAGCCACAAAGTAACCCCCTAGAAATAGCAAATTGTACATCAATAGCTGCCAAGTACCTCTGTGCCACGTAATTCCAGTTTTGTTAGACCACTGTCAGGTTGTATGTATTGCATATCTATTTACATATCTAGGATAGGGGTTAGTCAGACTACTATAGGTTATAGGGGAATCGATTGCACTTGAACCAAATCTTCTATCACAGAAAAATAACAAAATTAGCAGACAAATAAAAGCATGTGGAATAAATCTTATAGTGCTTTATTTTAATATACTTCATCACTCTTCAAGTCCTGTTTAATGCAGTTTTTTTTATATTCCTGCACATTAGAGCATCATACCAGCACTTCAGTTGTTATTATTTATCCCAGCTACTGGAACTGTTAAAAGTGTTTATACAATGACAGTGCCATTAGCATCATGGAATCTGTTATAGTTTCTACAATGGTTTGGCCAATGTACCTCCATCAAGAAAACCCTCATAGTTCATTGATCGTAGATATCCAATGGCCACAAAGCTAAGTGGAGTCAAGTCAGCAACTGGTGCTTAACCACTTGGCTACAGGATGACTGCAATCAGCAATTTCGCAGCAAAGGAGTTAAATGCTGTTTAGGCTCTGAACAAAAGGAGTGATCTTCCATGATGAATACCAAAAAAATGTTACAGAGAGAAAAGCCCACTATGCAGATGTTTTGTGTGGCTTAAAACATTTTTCATTGAATAGATCCTAGATGATTGCCTCTATGAATTGGTTTCAATGAGTCTATAAATGGGAGGCACACCACCCAGGCGCCAAATGTATTCCCATAACATACAAATCTTGTCTGGCAGAAGAATCCTGTGTGTGAGGATTTCCCCGCTTTGCAGGGGAACAGCTGGTCACATATTATTTTACACAGGGGAATCAGCCGATCTTGACGTTGACTGGACTAGAATTCCAGCTTAATATCCTCCCTACATCACAGCTGCCCCACAAATAATATCAGTTATCCTCAGACATTCCAGAGACAAGGAAAGATTTCAGCAGAGATGCAAAATACAACCAACAGGTTTAACGTGGAGCCTGGAAGTGCAGCACTTGCATGTCAGGAGAGGAGCATTCTCAGTAATACAGTAGTTTATGAGGATCAGAGGACATGAAGATGTCAATGCAATGATACTGCATATGATAAAGTCATAGATCACATCCACATGTATCACTAGATATTCTCAGTTTCAACAACACGCATTGTTCATACAAAAACCTCTCTTACAGAAGATAAGAACAGTGTTTATTTACCCTAAAAAAAAACACCCACTTCCCAGCCTCCCTGGCACCGTGCTACCACTAAACTCCTATTCAGCAGACTGGTTAGGGATTCTGTTTGAGTGCCAGAACATTGTCAGTAGCATGGAAATCAAGGGGTTCATTTTCCCAGGCTGTTATCACATGAGTTGAGAGCTAAACACAGCATGTAATGATATATTTAGCACACAGCAGTCTCGCCAAACCTGCAACTTCTAGACTGCCACTGCCAAATTGCATATCACAAAGGCAAGCAAACAACCTACAGTGCCCACAATGACTCCAATTCAGAGAATTTTCCCAAACTAGAGGAGAAATAATTTTACACTTACTCAGTACAGTGGGTGCTGCCTGTCCAGTGGTGCGATATCAGAAACCTGCAAGCTACTGTTTCTGCAACTGTGTCGTGAAGATAGTCTAGTTCTCTGGATCTTGTACGTAGCTGTTGCCATGGAAACAAACACAGCGAGGATAGAGTGTTAATTCCATCACCCATGAACCCCAGGGGAACACCAACATTCATATCTATCCTCTTTTTTTGTCTATTGCTGCTTTAATAATTCTCACATTACCAGTGGATGTACTAAATATGGATGTTGAACCAACCCATCTAGAACAGATTGGTGGCGTGTGTGCAGGTAAATGCACCCCGGAATCTCCTCCTTGTTCCTTGGCTGGCCAACTTTAGGTGACGTCGCAAGAGGAATTAACTGCACCGCAGGGCACCCAGTGTCTGCGGGATAATTAACCCTTTCTAGTGGCAGAAAGATTGTAAACTGCACTGTTCTCAAGCTGGCAGAGGTGGTGCTGTGAACAATATGGAGGTGTCCCTAAGTAACTGTGAGAAGAGCACATTTGCTGCGCAATCACTTTTGCTGAATAACGTTGCCCTGATAAAAAGCTGCATTTACCAGTATGGCAGGTTTATATGAAGTTGTGTGAAAATAATAAATTTATTGCACATTAATAAAAGGGGGATTTATTTAAGTGTATACAGAAATTCTGATGCTTGGTGGAATTATGACATGCCACAATATTATAGTTGATTTTATCCCAGGGAAATCTAGCTAACTGCCAACAGACTGGGAAGCCGGAATTTTACATTTTAATATTAATGCAGTCTATCATGCAAGGCACAAGCTGGATGTTAAAATCAGTTATTTTAGCAACCATATAGCAGCTTAAATGCCACACACTAACTGAATACAGAGGTTTAAAGAGAACCTGTGGCATGGCATAAAATACCATTTATAGTTGTCCCATGCACTTCTATCCCTTTTAATGTATCTTCTTAATTACAGGTGCAAAAAATACACACCAATGACAATCCTTCTTTGCAGCGCGAGATCAGTCCTTTTTTAACATTGCTTTCACTTCCCAATATTACTCTCAAACATAATTTACTATATAACAAGTTACACAGAGTTTTACAATAATTTATAGCAAACAGGGGTCTAACAATAACTTAACAGACAAGCTTTAGGGGGCAAATAGTCAACTTTGAATTTTTAGGGCCAGAGTATGATAAATCCCAAAAATCAAATTAGAATTTAAAAAAAAACTTTGATTGAGTTTGGATAATTCTCTAGTCAAATTTGACTATATAAAAAAAAAATCGAAAATTTGAATTTGAATTTTCAATTCAACCATAAATAAATCTGCACTGTAGTGTGTACTACAGTTATGAGATCTGTTATCCTGAAACCCATTATCTAGAAAGTTCCAAATTATGGAAAGGCTGTCTCCCATAGACTCCATTTTATGCACATTTTTAAAAATCATTCCAGTTTTTTTCTGTAATAATAAAATAGTAGATTGTACTTGATCCAAACTAAGATATAATTAATTCTTATTGGAAGCAACCTCAGTCTATTGGGTTTATTTAATGTTTACATGATTTTCTAGTAGACTTAATGATAGAATTGCATATAAAGATCCAAATTACCAAAAGATCCGTTATCAGGAAAACCCCAGGTCCTGAATATCTGGATAACAGATCCCATACCTGGAATAAAAGTGCTGTCAATTGTGCCATGAACATAATTATCTAGATATGTTTTAACACTACTTAAAGGGGAAGAGGCCCATATAACACAGAAACCCCTAATTTACCCATCACAGTTACCTGTTTGAATAAAGTATAAATAAATGCCATTTTCTATGCTGCAATCCAGCTGGTTAACAGTTCTTCGCTTCTTTTGCATCATTTGAAATCCTAGCAGTAGTGATGAGCGGTTTGGGTTTTTCCCCAACCCGCACCCGCCCTCCCTCCCTCCACCTGAGCCCGACTTCCGGTTCCTTTTATAGGCCAGCGCTGACCCGCCGATGATGTTGCAAAAGGAGCGGGGCTAGCAGGCACGTGTCTATAACAGTTCAACCCGGAAGTCAGAAGCCGGCATTTGTAAGGTCGAAGCAGTGGAGAGAAGAGCTCAACCAGCACCCACCCGCGACTCAAAAAACCCCTGGATATCGGGCCGGCCCACACCTCACTATCGAGCAGGGAAGGAGGGACTAAAATACTGATGTTACAAATTGTAACAACTTCTCCACAGCTTACAGACAGCATGCAGGAACTACATGACCCACAATGCATTGCACTTTGATGTTCCTTATTGAAATCCCATGTGCAGGGAATTGTGGGGTTTGGAGGATGCAGGCTGGGACAGATGGCTGTTGATTCAAAGTAACAGTAGTCAGCCAGCTCAGCATAGTAGTCAGACAGATCAGCAGAAGAGCAGGGGCTAGGCTTAGGGAACTGTCAGAAACCACTAAAAATCATGAAAAGTATACATATTTTTTAATTTACGTATATTGCAAAGTTGCTTGAAATTATGTTTACATTTCAAAAAGCTTAAGTTATGTTTTTGTGGAGTTCACCTTTAATCTTTTTTTATTTAGCATTAACACATTTGTAGAAAATAGATAGTCAAACCTAAAAATAGTGTTTACTATACTTTTGTTTGTAACTGTATTTGGAGCTACATTTGAATCCTTCACACATTAATGTTAAATATGCAAATTAGGATACAGATTCGGGTTCGGCCAGGCACAAGGATTTGTCCGAATCCAAATCCTGTTGAAAAAGACTGAATCCTGTCCGAATCCCGAACTGAATCCTGGATTCGGTGCATCAATACTCCAAACCCAAATCCAAAAGCATGTCATATTACATTAATGTCATATTCTACATATGATGAGATACTTTATTTTGTGTCTAAAACACAAAATAAATAAAAATACAGGTAAGAATGTTCCTTTAAGTGTATTGAACTTCATAGAATATACACCGATGGAGAATCTGTGTACACCAGCTTTGTATGGTACATTTCTTAAGCACATTAACATATTATAACAAGAATATAATGAGTGTACAGCATTATCTGATATGATACAGAATGAGAGCCCTGTGAGTAAATATGACAACATAGAAGGACAAAGGGGAATATGAAAAGGCAGAATAGACTGTTTTACCTATAATAAGAAAATCAGAAAACAGCAGAGGGAAGCATATTCTCAGACAGGGAGTGGAGCAGCATGAAGACATCATACTGTGAATCTAGTGTGCGTCAGACACTGAGGAATCCATTGTGTAATGTGGTCATAGTTTATGTATAAAGAACAGGTTACAGTATTGTAAAATACAAAGGGGGCACACAGACAAAAAGTATATATAACATCACAGTGGTAGATGTATGAAGTAGTTTTCCAAATAAAGTTGTATAAATGAAAGGAACACTAAAACCATATAAAATACCCGCTCTAATCAATGTGAGGGCTTGTTTACAGTTGAATCAAACTGAATGCAAATACTTTTAGGGGTTATTAAACTAGAGTTAAAATTGTCCTGTATCACGTTTGGCTTTTTAAAGACCCTGAACTTAAATTGGGAAAAAAGACCTTATTAAAAGAAGGAGGTCTCTGAGATGAGTTATTATAATTAAGTTCTAGCCTAGATTTCTGAACAGCACCTTTGGCAAACATATATAGCATATACTCAGAATAACATATGATTCAGTTATTAGACATATAGGGCCATATTTACCAAGTCAAGATTGATCACTTCATACATACCAGCAATGTTACCTTAACACCTGGAGCATTTTCCAGTGATAAATCAGAAGCAATCACTTCACTTCAATCTCATTTTGATAAATATGGCTTATTGTGCTTCAAACTCATTTTTCAGGATTGCAATTGCCAGAAGTGACGTAAGAAAATTAAATATATAAGGGCATATACAGGGTTACTGTGTCTGACATGCACAGAAAATTGGGAATGAACTAGGAGATATATTTTCCCAACTCATCACAATATTATTATTATTATTATTAACATGTATTTATATAGCGCCAACATATTGCGTAGCACTGTAAAGTAAATGTGATTATACAACTACATCACATGAATTACATACATAGAATATATGGAGTAACAAACATCACAATCAATACAGGTACAAAAAGGTGAGGAAGGCCCTATGCATAGGCATACATTCTAAAGGGAAGGGAGTAATACACAAGGTGTGGGAGTGGGCAAGATCGAATTAAGTGGGTGAGAAATGTGGTATTGTATGTGGTGTTGCGTTTGGTAGTTAAGCAGAGTGAGGGTAGGCTTCTCGAAAGAAGTGCGTTTTCAGAGATTTCTTGAAAGCAGAAAGGTTGGGAGAAAGTCGGACAGACCGTGGGAGAGCGTTCCAGAGGAGGGGTGCAGCCCTTGCAAAGTCTTGAATGCGAGCATGTGAGGAGGTAATGAGAGAAGAGTTGAGTAGTAGGTCGGTAGAGGAGCGTAGTAAGCGAGTGGGTGAGTATATAGAGATGAGTTCAGAGATGTAGGGTGGGGCAGAGTTATGAAGTGCTTTGAAAGTCAGTGTCATTAATTTGAATTTGATTCTGAAAGGTAACGGAAGCCAGTGCAGGGATTGACAGAATGGCGAGGCAGAGGAGGAGCGGTTGCGGAGGTGTATGAGCCTCGCAGCAGTGTTCATTATGGACTGGAGAGGTGACAGTCTCTGGAGGGGGAGGCCAATTAAAAGAGAGTTACAGTAGTCTAGACGCGATATGATGAGAGAGTGAATAAGAATTTTGGCAGCGTCTTGGGTGATAAATGATCGTATTTTGGATATGTTCCTTAGGTGGAAGTGACAAGATTTAGTAAGTGACTGGATATGAGGAGTGAATGACAGGGCAGAATCTAGGATAACCCCAAGGCACCGGGCCTGGGGAGAGGGGGTGATAGTGGAATTGTTAACTATGATGGATACTTCGGGGATGCTGCTGGTGTTAGTTGGAGGAAAGAGAACCATTTCAGTTTTAGAGAGGTTTAATTTAAGGTAGCGTTGCGACATCCAGGTAGAGATAGCGGACAGGCAGGAGGAGACGCGAGTTAGGAGTTCTGGGTTGAGATCAGGAGATGAGAGATAGATCTGAGTATCGTCAGCATAGAGGTGGTAGTGGAAACCATAAGAATTTATTAATTTGCCGAGGGAGGAAGTATAGAGGGAGAATAGTAATGGTCCCAGGACAGAGCCTTGGGGAACTCCAACAGAAATCACTTTGTTTTTTTTTTTCCAATTGGCTGAACCAGTTCATTCATTTTTGTACTCAATTTATGTTCATGTTACTCATGTTTGCTTAATAACATCTAGAAAACACTGTTTTCATTTTTTTTACATTTTAAAATCAGAATATTTCATCTAGTTGTATACAAGCTTATCCTGGTGTTAATTGCAGGGGAAAATGAAGTTCTAAATAATTTTTGCGTGGGTTGAATGCTTAACTGGGATTTCCCCTGTGTTTAATTGTGCCATACCAAACAACTGAGCACAATTAAACACAGTGGACATCTCGGTTAAGCATTCCACCTGTGTGCTAGAGTTCTTTTGGTTCCTTAGTCAGAGGAGGTCACCCCAGTTGGTATCAACACTTCTAAAGAACAAGGGGGCTGCTTAATAAATATAGATTTCTAAATTTCTGTGTTGTAACAGCCACAGAATACAACAGCTGTATTGAACCCACACAAAATATCAGTTAGAACTTGCAATTGGCCGCAGTGCTGCGGAGCAAATGGCTCCTTAAACTCTGCAGGTCAGTTGTTAATTCTGCTGGTGTGTTTGTGTGCATTTTTCTTTACGTAATTGACATCAGACTAATCCACATAATTACTAATGGCTTCTTTAATTTCTTTGGAGCACAAATTGAAATGCAGCTCAGTGTCATCTTTGCTTGGCATGAAATCACTCTAGTGAGCCCATGTTGGACTAAGACTCCAGTCAGAGCTCAAAGATTTCAGAAGAGCTCAAACCCGCACCTGTCCGCCACCCGTGAAGAGGAGTGTGAGGTCAGCCCAAACCCGCTCGACCTGTGGGTATCGAGCCAGCCCGCACATAACTGCAGGGCAGCCCTTCAAAAAAAAACGGGCTGTCCGGATCAAAACCAGACAGGTGGCAACCCTACATTGAACTATTGTTCTAAGTGGTATATCTCATAGTTCTATATTGGGTCCACTTGGAGGAGAGCATTGATAGCAATGTATTTGCTGATGACACAAAACTGGGCAGGACAGTTTATCTGGTAGGTGGCATATTAACAAACTGTGCCATGAAGTGGTATATGAGATTCCATTTTGATAAATGTAAGGTTTACAAACATGCAAGCTACTAATACTCTCAATATGACTAAGTTAAGCAACTCTTTGATGAAAAACCCTAGGGTTATTGTGGATAATAAATAGAACTGTAAAAAGCCATGTTAGTAAGCAGTAGGAGGAGCAAGCAAGGTATTATCTCTTGTATTAAAAATAACTATAGAGTCACAGGGGAAAGATGGTCATTCTCTATTTAAAAAGCACTGTTTTTTCTCTTCTGTACTCAAAAAAGGCATTACAGTTGAGAAAGTGAAGAGAAGAGCAATTAAAACAATAAAGCATATGGAAAGTCTCATTTATGAAAGAAAGTCTGGCTCAATTGGAACTGTTTACACCTGGAGATGATGTGCTAAAGAACTATGTATAAAATGCATGATGCTTTATTCACCAGCCCTTGAGAACAGAAGAAATTAAGGTTTACAAAAAAAGGAAAGGAAGGTCCAAAAAAGTTTTTATACGGTGAGACATGTGCAGTTGAAGAAAAGTTTGATGACTATAAATAGAAAAAAAAGTTAACTTTATAATCAGAAAGGAATCTTTCCATGTTATGAAGCAAACTGGAGATGTTTTTAATAGCTTTCCAGAAGATACCAACATGGACAAAAAGACAAACAGATTAGTATTCAATGGAATTAACACATTCCTAAAATTGAAAGGTAAGAATGATCAAGACTTCTTTCTTGTAAAAGTACCCCCAAACCACCCCAGCTCAGCCCATAATTATTATAGTGACACACTGTCATGGCTTAGATGCTGAGGCATAGTGGGTACAGGATCCATCGCATTACCCATCCTAGGCTGGAGGAGGCACCATTCTTAGAGTACTGTTCACAGCCTAAGAAAGGATTGCACTGCCTCCAGCCTTTGTGGCGGAAAGAAACATTTCTATCTTTTTTTTTCGGCTCTTCGGGTAATTCTGGGCTGGAGGCAGCTGGGGGTAACTTTAGGCTGGTCCTGTTTGTAATCATTCTAGATATTATAGTTTTAGCAGGCACTAAGGCAAGAACTAAGGAGCATGATTTGCACTCTACACTGCTGGCTGTGTGCATACACATTTGTGTATATATTGAGCTAGAGAGAGAGGTACAAAGTTGGCAATTTTTTTCCCCAAATGTTAGTCAGTGCTACAGCAGGATGGACTTTTTTTTTTAGTACAAACTATGTTTATATTTAAATATATGTAAAAGTTATAAGCAGGATACATTTAAAAGGGAACTATTGCAAAAATTTAAATTTAAGATAAGCTTCATCATACTAAAATAAGACATTTTCTAAATATAATCAATTACCAATTCTGACCTGTTTCAAGTTAATCTTAGCTCTTCCTATTCCTATATTCCCTCTTCATGCAGGAGTTGGGAGTCTGATTTTGAATGACAGTTAGGTCCAATGCTGCCTTTGGGGGGCTCATTTTGCATAAAAGATGTACTGTATTAGAGCAAACTGTTTTAAAATTAAATTACCAGAAATATTCCCACCCTACATGCAGGATTTGTACCTAAGTCAGTTCCCCTTGAAGAAAGAACATTTGCATTTCACAAAGCAATACTGATTTGCCATTTTATATGTCCATTTTTGTAATATGGTAATAACTTTACCAGTAAAATGTAATGTAATTGAAGCTTCAGGGGCCCCAGGGCTGTATTCTCATTTGGTGCAGACCTTTGCACTGGCCACACCCCCTCTTTAACAACTGGCAAAGTATAATCTGAATACTGCTCATTTGCCAATCTTGAAAGGAAGTGGTAACACCCCCCCCAACAAGTGTTGAACAACATAATTTGCTAGCACATCTGAATTAGTTATATGTGGGTTGTGTAAAACCCACACCCGACCCGCAACCGCCCTCCCTTCACCCGCCTTCTGGGTTACTTTTATAGACCCAGGTGCACAGCTATAAAAGCGGAAGTCGGCAGTGTAAGGTGGACCCGCGGGTTTACCCACGGGTCCGTCGGGTTCAGGCCATCCTCGCACCCCCATTTGCGGGTGGCGGCCGGGCCCACTGCCTGCAAATGGGAGTGCGAGGTCGGCCCGAACCCAACCTGTGGGTAAACTCGCGGGTCCCGTGGGTATCAGCCCAGCCCACACATCACTAATCAGAATAGTAATTTTTGTAATGAGGTGCATGTTCTAAGGCGAAGCTGTCCAATTTCTGTGCTATTGAGGGCTGAAATTTTTCTGGCCTACATGGTGGAGGGCCGATAATGGAAGCCAGTGTTCACCACTCCCTGTTTTTAAAGTTTTAGAGTGGGGCACACACAGGCAGAGCAGGGCACACACAGGCAGAGCAGGGCACACACAGGTAGTGTATGTCACACACAGGCAGAGTGGGGCACACACAAGGAGCATATGGCAGACAGAGTATGGCACGCACAGGGAGCATAGGGAAAGCAGAACAGAGCAGGAGACAGGGAAACCCATCAGGACCACTATAAGATGTACTACATACAGTGACACAGTGCTGGTGCTCCATTAACATTTTGTATAAAGTGTGAACAATGTGGGCAGTTGCAGGTGTGAACAGTACAGGGCTTTAAGATGTGAACAGGTGTCACAAGTGTGAACAATGCAAGGGGATCACAGGTGTGAACAATACAGGGGATTACAGTCTGAATTTGAGATTTAAACAATGCACGAGCCAGTTAGTCTCAAGTGATACCATTTAAAATTTACATATGGTAAGCAAACACAGCAGGTTAGTGGTGGGCCACAAAAGGGGGGGGTCTTGGGCCATAAATTGGACAGCCCTGTTCTAAGGCGTTTTCTGCAAGCCCTACTACAATAAAGTTCATATGGTGCACAGCACTACTCCTTTACAAAATCAAAAACAGCCTATTTGTTTTTAATTTTTTTCTAATAAACATGCTTTTTTAAAGGAGCAGTGCTAAGAAGAGAACTTGATAAAGAGCTGTGAAGCTTGAAACATGTCGTGTTTGTGAATAAAGGCACTTTTTGAACATCAGAATTTCTGCGCCTCAAGGTATCTATACCCACACATGGATTTACGGATTGAATGCTCTGGATGAAAGCAAGTGGTGTATGATACCAGAATTGAGCTTTAAGGGTAAATAGACCATTGCATATTGACTATGCATAGATAAGGCCTTGCAGGGCCCTTATGTACCAGATGCAAGTGTTGCACTGGCTTTGCCTTTCCAAAGTTTCGCTCACTTATTTGTACAACACAGCTGCAAACACTCACAATTCTTAAGAGTGACAGCAAATTATTAAATTTGAGAATTTTTCTAATTATTTCAGTAATCATATCCCTATGATCACTTTCCCAAATAAGTGTTTTATATGAAAGGTACAACATGCAAAAATAACACAATTACAAAGAATATCCTAAAGGTACAACATTATTTTCACAGCGCAGCAGCTGTACTCCAGTAAACTTGTTTTCATATGAACGTGTTTATTTTACTTCCTTTAAATAAGAATTGATATAAATGTGATGTAATTTGAAAATAATCACTCAATTTACAGAAATTTAAATAATGTGTGGATTTGTATGTGCACAGATTCAGATGCATTATTTATGAATTGCTGCACACGTTCAGCCTGTATAGTTACAGTTAGTCTTTATGTTTCCTTTTAATACACTATATTTTTATCAAATAGAAGGTAGCAATAAAACAAAACAAATAAAACTCATTATTTTGACTTCCTTCTGCATACCCCTGATACACATACAAGGAAATAATTTTTTTTACTGAAAAAAAGCAAATGTCAGATTACTTCTAACTAAGATGCCTCATTCAAAACATTAAGGAAGTTATTTACTAAACCACGTTTTTTTGCGCAAAAAACATATAAAAAATGAAAATAATGAAGCAGCTACAAGTCTAAATGCGAAGATCCGCTATCTCAAACCTGCCAGGTTAGGTAGAAGTCAATGGCAGATGTTCCTTTAACAATTTAAAGATATTGTGGTCTGCAATGGGTTTCGTCCAATATTCTGAAAAATTCATAACTGTACAAATGCCAGTCCTTCCTAGCAATCACCAATATACTTTTACAACCGAATTGGCCCTGTCCTCAACAAAAGACCAACCTGACCAGTCCATTAGAGTGGAATTCCACCACTCTCCATTCATTTCTATGGGATTTTTAAAGGCGTTTTTATCAAAGGATGAAATTTCACTTTCACCCATTGATAAATACTTGAACGGAGAGTGGCGGAATTTCACTCTAGAGGACTGTGGTGATCTCTAACTTCACTCTTTGATAAATATACCCCTATGTGACTTCTGTTTCTGGAATGCTTTTACTCTATCTAAGGCACAGTGGTAGACTTTTATCCCACCACACTCTAACCTCTCTGGTTCTTCACCTTGAACAAAGGGGAATATTGCCAATACAAATCCAATTTATATAATTATCCATAAAAGTGAAAATGCCATGTATCACAATGTACATGAACAGCTGGACTCCAAAACAAACACACATAATTGAATGTGCAGAGAGAATTTAAATCTTACAAGTGATGAGAAATAAAATGCCTTTCATATAAATCTGAACTATAAATGCCAAAACAGACTGTTAGTTATGGATATACACAGAAAATGTTTACAGAAGCTCAATACAAAAGTGACAGATACTCAAGCAATTCATCTTCACAATTTTTGACACCTTAAGTGCATTTAACATGCAGCAAATCTGATGCTGGTGGCAGTGAGATGGTGCAGCAGGTGTGCCCATTAAACACACCAAGATGTGTGAAGAGATGAAAATAATGTCTGTATCTTCTCTTGGCAACATAACATGGCAAATCAATGTATTAAAAATAGTCTGACCTTTTAGGGTTCAACATTTGGCTGTGCCAACCCTTTGCCCCCAAATTTTTTATAGGAGTGTAACATCCTGCCTATATTTGAACTAGTAACCTGTAATTTGCCATTTCGTTTTGCAATCCCTCTGCTTTGTTATGGCAGACAGATAGACTCCTGGTTATGGACTTCTGGTTATGGTTTTTACTCACCAATTAGGCATGGTCTTCTCAGCTATTGGTAATCTGGCCACAGGTGTTCTGAGTGCGTTCTGAGTGAGTTCTCAGGTTTTCTGAGTTCCACAGGTGCTCCATAATACCAAGATCTGGGCTTACTCAATGCTCATTGTAGGTCAAGTCAGCTTGTCCATTGGTGTTTGATTCCTGTCATTACCTGATTCCTGCCCTGTTCTGGTACATTGTGACTTCCTGTTTTTCCTGACCCAGCCAATTTCTGATTACAAGTTTGTCTCTCGATTATTTGGTGGTTTATCTGGTTCTGATCCGGCCCGTCCGACTATGTCCAGTTCTATCATTATTGGCTCCTTCTCTGCAGTTTACATTTGGCTCTCTTGCTTTGTCCTGTGGAAGTTTCTGTTATAGGTAGAAGATCACGCGCCTTGAACATAATCCAGTTACTCACATAGGATTTGGATTTGCTTTACGTGACAAGAAGTTGATAAAAAACTTGATAACCCATAGAAAACAAAAACTTGCACGATGCCTGGCCAATAAGAATGCTGATTACCAGAACTAGTCTTGCTCTGACTATTGTGTCAATTTGGCTTTATTATATTACCCTGATGTCAAACATGGGATACATTACATATTTGTTTGTTGCTAGGAAAATAGTTTAAAGCTCCTACATCCAGTTATAGGAACGTTAGGATTATTCCGCATATTAATGCAACTGTGGGCCCTTTAATAGCTACACTATTTTATATGCTTTTTCCTGAACAATTTTTGAGAGGATTGCAAGAGAAACAAGAGAGCAAAGACATTAAGGGGCCTGTTTATTATTCTGTGTAAAAATCTGTGTAAAATAAATGGCTTTATCAAGGTGTACTTTAATTTAGTTGCTCAAAGAAAATGCGGATAAAAAATGATGCAATTTTTACACCATTTTTTACAAGGCGATGCCTGATGAACTATTCCAACTTTTTTTTACCACATAATAAATTTGCCCCTAAACGTTGCCCATAACAGCCAAGACAATACACACTGGGGTTCTTTTATAAACACTGGCAAATTTTCACAAGGGCAGTAACCCATATCAACCAATCAGTGAAACAAACATTTTATTGGTTGCCATGGGTTACTGCCCATGTGCAAATTTGCCCAGTTGTTATAAATGAGCCTCAACTGTCAAAACGAATGTAATACACACTGGCCAATACAATAAATGCTGTCCATAATAGCCCAATCAAGATGCAATGCCCAAGATAAATAAGTATACAGTAGAGTGACAGCTAATGTACTACATATTACCCATGAAAGCCAAGATAATGTAGACAAGACAATGAGTACTACCCATAACAAACACAGAAATATACTATGTCTATCAGTGAAGAAAATACATTGCTCAAAATTCTACATGATCTCTTTTTGTTCTCATACCAATTTCAGATAAGCCTCCGAGCATCCACATTGGCTCATATTGAAATGTAAATAAATAACGGGGTTCTTCTTTCTGAAATCTATAGGCAGTGAGGATACTTTATATCTATCTAACACTGCAAAATAGCTTAATACTATAATTTCTTTGTAAGTCATTCAACTGTGCTGTAATTCATTCACCTCTGCTGCATTCATTCTCCTTCTGGGTCACTCACAGATAATTACAGACCTAGATTTAGGATTTAAAATCTTATTAATAACATGCCCTTTTGTATTTGAATACCCTGTTTTAAAAAGCCTCAATGCCCT